>NW_027506901.1:635000-645000 GCF_052324685.1 Brachyhypopomus gauderio
CTGGCCATCTGTAATCGTAACATCATACATGTAGCCGTCTGCGGCGTGCGCGTCCGCTAGATATCGGTCCAGCGCGATGACGGCGACACACAGCGGCCTCGCCAGCGCCAGGCACAGAGTCCTGGAACCGCATAGCTGCTCCAGTGTGTCCCGCAGAGCACCGGGTGTTCGCGCACACACACTCTCCAGCGTGCACACACTCTCCAGCTCACGCGCACTCTACGGCGCTCACACACACACACACTCTCTCTCTCTCTCTACGACGCTCACACACACACACACTCACTCTCTACGGTGCTCACACACACACACACTCACTCTACGGTGCTCACACACACACACACACACTCTCTCTACGGAGCTCACACACACACTCTCTCTCTACGGAGCTCACACACACACACTCACTCACTCTCTCTACGGCGCTCACACACACTCCCTCTCTCTCTACGGTGCTCACACACATACACTCTCACTCTCTCTCTCTCTCTCTCACACACACACACACACACCCTCTCTCAGCTCTGAGCAGCTAGCTAGCCAGTTAGTTCCGCCTGCTCTGTGAACGACTGAAGCGTGTGTATAATTCTGTCTAAATATACGACAGCGCTACAAGCGGCCTCGCTGTCATATATCAGCAATATTATTCAACATATTTCCTCGGAGCGAATGTTGATAAGACGGTAAACACAAACTAGCACAACTTCTTCCTCTTCGCTTCATGAATGGCGCGGAAGATTCGTCTCTTCTTCTCGTACATGTCGACGGCGCTTTAACGCTCTGAGTCTAATACTGCCCCCTATAGTCGGAGATGGAAATCACACCACTGCTTCTTAAATGTTTAATGTAATGTGTAATCACAATTTTGTCAATTGTGATTTTTACATCCCAATCGAAATTTGTCCTCCGCTTTTAACCCATCTGTGCAATCAGAACACACACACACACACTAGTGATTACTAGGGGGCTGTGGATCACACGTGCCCAGAGCGGTGGGCAGCCCTAGCCCGGCGCCCGGGGAGCAGTTGGGGTTAGGTGCCTTGCTCAAGGGCACCTCAGTCATGGCCTGTCTGGGAATCGAACCCACGACCCTCCGGTCACAAGACCAGTTCCCTAACCGCCAGGCCATGACTGCCCCTTCACACAGTACATAAGACCAGGGGTGGAAAGTAACTAATTACATTTACTCACATTTCTGCAATTGAGTACTTTTTATGAGTAATTTGTAATTTTCTGAGTAGTTTTTGAAATATGTAATTTTTACTTTTATTTGAGTACATTTTGACCCAAGTAGTTTTACTTCACTACATTTGAACGCCCTCACATTACTCAGTAAAAAATATTGATGGTGAAAAATTAAATGCGGGCAGAAATTTAAACTTCTGAGTCCCAGAACTGAAGGCCAATTGCATGGCCTTGCCTTGCGTGTGCCCTTTCCATTGTCTCATAATCAGGTCGTAATCTGGTGCACTTTTTTTCCAAAAGGATGAGATTGTTCTATCTTTAAATCTTCTATCTATCAGGTTCTGTGGGATCCTGTGGACATTTTATTGTGAAAAGTGGGATCCTGTGGGCACTGTATTTTGAATAGCTGGATCCTGTGAGCGTTTTAAATAGTGGAATCCTGTGTGCATTTTGTTTTATTTTGAGATGTGGGATCCTGTGGTCATTTTATATTTTATTTTGAGTTGTGGCAACCTCTGGGCATTTTATTGTGAATAGTGGGATCCGGTGGGCACTGTATTTTGAATAGTTGGATCCTGTGAGCACTTACTTTTAAATTGTGGGATCCTATGAGCATTTTTTCATTTTTGATGTGGGATCCTGTGGGCATTTTATTGTGAGTAGTGGAATCCTGTTTGCATTTTAGTTTGATTTGTGGCATCTTGTAGGCACTTAATTTTGTGTGCATTTTGTTTTTTGAATAATTTGTAATTTAAATTTCTTTATAGTGTTGTCCATTGGATAATAGGACTGAAAATTGTTTTCACTTTATGGTACAGGTTGAATGAATGAATGTTCAATTTATATAGCGCCTTTCTAGGTACTCAAGGTCGCTTTACAATTTTAACACAGGTACAACTCTTACACTACCAATCACACACAGCGTACTCTCTACCGGAAGCCACAGCCCCCTTGGGGACTGAATGGGGTGCAGGAAGGGGAGAGAGGACAGACCCAGTGGCAGAGCACCATCCACCACTGGACATACAAGCAAACACACTCAGACAACTGCTTTTATTGGACATGAAGACACACAGACACACTCAGGGACAATTTGTCAGGGAATCAGGGAATGCCAATTTACCTAACCTCCATGTCTTTGGACTGTGAGAGGAAACCAGAGACCCCAGAGGAAACCCACGCAGATACGGGGAGAACATGGAAACTCCACTCAGATAGAGATTTGAACCCAAGACCCCAGTGCTGAGAGGCAAACGTGCTAACCACCAATCCACCATGTTGCCCGCTGTCCTTGTGCTGTGAGGAAGTATGTTCCTGAGCCCAGCTGATCTTTTTGCAAGTGTGTATGTGCACTTAAATACACTTTGAAATTTGGTTCATGATTCATCCATGCATTAAATAACTGAAAGTAACTAAGTAACTTTTACTCAAATTACATTTTAAATGAAGTAATTTTGTACTTTTACTCAAGTAAATTTTGAGATGGGTAATTTTACTTTTACTCTGAGTAGATTTTAGGTAAAGTAATGGTACTTTTTCTCAATTACAATTTTTCAGTACTCTTTCCACCTCTGCATAAGACACAACAGAGTCACGAGGTTTTAAAAAATATTTATTTGTACCACATTATCAGGATCGAATAAAAATATTTAAATATCACTATGACAATATCCAAGCTGTTTCAGAATGTAAACCTTTTTTTATTAATATCCTTTAAAACAATATTAACATGTTAAAGCTTATTTCAGTGGTATATGTACAGAAAAACAGGCCATACAACAGAATAGTCTTCACCTGTACCTGAAGCACAGGTCCGTCCACCTCCCCAGTAAGACACTTCAATAATTCTTTTACAAAATACTTGTTTTTCTTGTTTAAATCAAACAACATATATAAATGTATTTCAATCTGTTTAACATTTTATAAAATAAACAACTATATACTTTTTCTGAACATCTTTATACATTCTATGTTACAATATTTTCAAAGTGCAATCTACACTGTAAAATGTGCATTTTTGAACCAAATTTCCATAATCATCTGTTCAACTGGTCTGACTAATATAGTGATCACTGTGTGCTCATAAATACCAATAAACAGACACACACTCAACCACTGGCACACACACACACACACACACACACACACACAGACCAGATGCCTGCAACCTCAACAGAACCAAGAAAATACCCAAGACAGAGAGAAAATGAGGAGCTATGTGGTGATGAACATGGAAATGAGGGTGGAGATGAGGGTGGAGAAGACGGTGGTCATGAGGTGGAGATGAGGGTGGAGAAGACGGTGGTCATGAGGTGGAGATGAGTGTTACCTTGACAATGTAAACAGGAGAAGAAATTATAAATGATTTATGTGAGAATAATGAAGGAGAAAGACAGATGGAGGGTATTCGTCTGCTTCAACACAACCAAACACAACCAAACACTACATGAACACTACATGAACACTACACGAACAGCAGAAGAACACACATCTTGAAACTGAAGCAAATAACTGAAAATCAGAAGGCCTTCATCTGGAGTTTCCCTGAAGCTTGAATGAACTTGAATGACTCAGAGTTGAATGAGTGTTGAGTGAGTGTTGGTCAGTGTTTACTGAGGATGGAGTTAGTTTCTGTCATCATGTCATCCATCACACTTTAAAATGGCCTGTGACAAATGCCTAGTCAAAAATTAAGTCCAAACCGCTCAGAATCCAAACGGAATCCACTAAATTGTCCACAATCACTTTTTGGTTTTCATTTATACCAAGACTGAATCTATTATCAGGAAAGTGTTTATACAAAGAATAGAATGTGGATGTGTGTCTGTAGTGTGGATGTGTGTCTGTAGTATGGATGTGTGTCTGTAGTATGGATGTGTGTGTAGTGTGGATGTGTGTCTGTAATGTGGATGTGTGTCTGTAGTATGGATGTGTCTGTAGTGTGGATGTGTGTCTGTAGTATGGATGTGTGTCTGTAGTGTGGATGTGTGTCTGTAGTATGGATGTGTGTCTGTAGTATGGATGTGTCTGTAGTGTGGATGTGTGTCTGTAGTGTGGATGTGTGTATGTAGTATGGATGTGTCTGTAGTGTGGATGTGTGTCTGTAGTATGGATGTGTGTCTGTAGTGTGGATGTGTGTCTGTAGTGTGGATGTGTGTCTGTAGTATGGATGTGTCTGTAGTGTGGATGTGTGTCTGTAGTGTGGATGTGTGTCTGTAGTATGGATGTGTCTGTAGTGTGGATGTGTGTATGTAGTATGGATGTGTCTGTAGTGTGGATGTGTGTCTGTAGTATGGATGTGTCTGTAGTGTGGATGTGTGTCTGTAGTATGGATGTGTGTCTGTAGTATGGATGTGTCTGTAGTGTGGATGTGTGTCTGTAGTATGGATGTGTGTCTGTAGTATGGATGTGTCTGTAGTGTGGATGTGTGTCTGTAGTATGGATGTGTGTCTGTAGTATAGATGTGTCTGTAGTGTGGATGTGTGTATGTAGTATGGATGTGTCTGTAGTGTGGATGTGTGTCTGTAGTATGGATGTGTGTCTGTAGTATGGATGTGTGTCTGTAGTGTGGATGTGTGTCTGTAGTATGGATGTGTCTGTAGTGTGGATGTGTGTCTGTAGTGTGGATGTGTGTCTGTAGTGTGGATGTGTGTATGTAGTATGGATGTGTCTGTAGTATGGATGTGTCTGTAGTGTGGATGTGTGTCTGTAGTGTGGATGTGTCTGTAGTGTGGATGTGTCTGTAGTGTGGATGTGTGTCTGTAGTATGGATGTGTGTCTGTAGTGTGGATGTGTGTCTGTAGTGTGGATGTGTGTCTGTAGTATGGATGTGTGTCTGTAGTATGGATGTGTCTGTAGTGTGGATGTGTGTCTGTAGTATGGATGTGTGTCTGTAGTGTGGATGTGTGTCTGTAGTATGGATGTGTCTGTAGTGTGGATGTGTGTATGTAGTGTGGATGTGTCTGTAGTGTGGATGTGTGTCTGTAGTGTCTCCCCTCACAGACTGCAGTTTCTACTACTCATTCCTCATTGCTGTGTACTCAGGGTTTACGTCCCATCAGCTCATTTCCTAACCAGCACTTTATCCAGAGGGTTCATGGGTTTCAGAGCCCCTGTGTTCTGGTTTCTGTGCAGGGCTCAGGGGAGGTTGGGGTGCAGGATAGTCCAGGTCTATGTTCACTGCTTCAGAACCGCTTCAGAACCGCTTCAGAACCACTTCAGAACCGTGCTTCTGGTTTCTCAGTACACTACATATGTTTCAGCTGATAGTAATTCAAGAAAGATGCTTTTAATCAAACAAATGAATCAATTAATCAATGTTGTATGTGGATGAACATAAAGGTGTGGTGATTGTCTTGTAAGAGAAACCTGAGCAAGTCGAGTCTTTGCCTACTGCTTAGTGTGATCACACTGCTGCCTGCAACCACTATGATGTCTACAGCCAAGTAATGCTGGATAAATTCTCATACAAAAATATTTTTTGGTTTACACAGTCCATCGGTATAAACTACTAAGCATCTGTGTCTCATACAAGAAGTTAAAAAGCGAAACAAAAGTCCAACATTGCACATCAAAGCCACACCAAGACAAATAAAACGACAAATAAAACGAAGGACATAGCCTACAGACGTATGTCAGGTACAGTTTCAGCAGTTCTATGACCAAAGCCCTTATGATCATGGTCAGATTGTCATTTATATAAACAGCACATTTAGAATCTATGGGCATACTCACACTGGGCACCGTGCTCGGGCCCGCTTGAAGAGGTGGGCCAGGGCACGATTCATGTGGACTCGGGCACGGTTCGCTTCTAGTGTGAGCGCTATCCGTGCCCGGGCCCGCTTGGTGCCTCTTGTGATTGGTTCATTTCGCTGGAACTCAAACATGACGTCAGTGATGCGACGCTCACGTTAAACAGTCATAGTGGCAAAGCGGTTAGCAGACAATCGTTGTGCTAAATTATCGATAAATCTGTGCTTGCACCGTGTTTCTGCACTCCCAAAACGACTCCAAAAATACAATAAAAAGAGAATCGTGAACTCTATAGTGTTGTGCGAGCGCGCTTTTTTTCCAAATAAAGCGGCGTTGTGATGACGTAAGCGTGCTTGGGCCGGGTTGCTGAAGCGAGTGTGAGTGCAGGCCAGCGGGGGAGTGGGGAGGGGGGATAACCGGGCCCCAGCACGGAACCAGCAAACCGTGCCTAGTGTGAGTATGCCCTCAGTCTATGTCACACACACACACACACACACACACACACACACACACACACACACACACACACACACACACACACACACACACAACCAATCATCCCTTATTATCTTTTGATAACCATCTAAAAACCAAATAGCCTAGCCATGCTAACGTTAACCACGCAATCTGAGAATAAAGCCACGCTGATTTTCAACAGTCCTGCCGTCCTAATATTGTTAGACTTGGTTGTTACTCATAATTTGAGAAGCACTGAGCCTGAAGGCCAACCCTGCACATACGTAGCTGTAGGAGAACGCTGAAACAACTCTGGGTGTTGAAGGTAGTGGCCTTGGTAGTCTTAATGGAGAGCAGAGTCGTTAATCACACTGATGGCTTCTGCTGCCTGTCTACATCAACGCATGAGCCCTCTGTGATCTGCTCGTGGTCCTGTGTGGACAGTTAGGGGACTACTGATTGTCCTCAGGGTGCAGGACAGAGTCCGTCTCCTCACTCACAACACCCCAATGCACGTCCGTAATTCAACATGGCAGTACTGAATGTTGGCTGTCAAACAACACACGAGTTACACATTATGTAGACACACAGTAAGAACTCCTGACTTACTTCCAGATCTGATTCAGTTAAACGTATTTACCTGGACATGGAACACAATGGTAGTGATCCTGTCTGCCACGCCCCATCACCCCACCCCTCATAGCCCCGCCCCTCATGAACATGTGTGAGAGTTGTTTGTTTCTATGGTGGTGTATCTGTTAAAGGCAAGCGCAGAGCAAGCTTGCTGGAACTGGAAACAAGCCAAAGAAAAACCCTGACAAAACAACACTTGTGATCAGACAGACACGCACAAGCTGGTGTTTCTGACACTGTCTCACGTCCAACAGCCCTTCAAAACAACGTTCATGATCAGACAGACACGCACAAGCTGGTGTTTCTGACACTGTCTCACGTCCAACAGCCCTTCAAAACAACGTTCATGATCAGACAGACACGCACAATCTGGTGTTTCTGACACTGTCTCACGTCCAACAGCCCTACAGTGGAACATTTCAGATCTTCTTTAGCTTAGAGTTTGGACTCTCTCCAATATGCCGTTAAAATGATGTCCTAACTTGGTCTGGCTTGACCAATCGGAGATGGGCTGGCTAGCTCCTCCCACAAATCCCAGCATCCTTCACCAGCAGTAGGACATGGAGTGTGTCTGCTCATGACGACGTCTCTGCAGTGTGTCTGTGCTGCCATAGTAACAGGACTTTGGCTGTTTTGGGGATTTTAGGGTTGGTGGAGAACACAGTTCTGGAGTCTTTCACACCCCTTCTCTAAACTCCACCCTCTATCCCAGCATCCTTTTCAGCCCCTCCCGTGGGGGCGGGGCTACCGTGGGAGCATGTTTCTGTAGTCTGATTGGCTGCTTGGCAGAAGCTGGGACTGAAGGTGCTGCTGTGGCTGTTGTTGATGATGTTGTTGTTGTTGTTGTTGTTGTTGTTGTATGTATCCCACAGTGCTTTGTGGCTGGACATTAGCAGTGTGGAAGAAAGCCTGTGTGGGTCCACTGTGGATGATGCCCTGTGTCTGCATCTGAGAGACAGAGAGAAACAGAAAGATAGAGGGAGAAAGAGAGAGATAGGGGAGGAGAGAAAGAGAGAGAGATAGGGGAGGAGAGAGAGAGAGAAAGAGAGAGAGATAGGGGAGGAGAGAGAGATAGGGGGAGGAGAGAGAGAGAGAAAGAGAGAGAGATAGGGGAGGAGAGAGAGATAGGGGAGGAGAGAGAGAGAGAGAAAGAGAGAGAGATAGGGGGAGGAGAGAGAGAGAGAAAGAGAGAGAGATAGGGGAGGAGAGAGAGATGGGGAGGAGAGAGAGATAGAGAGAGATAGCGAGAGATAGGGGGAGGAGAGAGAGATAGGGGAGGAGCGAGAGAGAGATATGGGGGAGGAGAGAGAGAGAGAGAGTGATAGGGGAGGAGAGAGATAGGAGGAGAGAGAGAGAGAGAGAGAGAGATAGGAAGGTGGAGATTGAGAAAAAGTGGAACCCTAAACCCTTAACCCCAACACTAACCCCACACTATATATAACATTATATATAAAACTGATTAGGGATTTGGCATTTGTAAAGCTATAGGTCAATATGTATATGACAATAACAATAATAATATTTGTGGTTATATAAATATATATCTATATCATTCTATTGTGAATCATTCTCATATGAATCATTACAAAGTGAATCATTCCCATATGAATCATTACAAAGTGAATCATTCTCATATGAATCATTACAAAGTGAATCATTCTCTAAATATTTTGTGGTGTTTATAGAATCATTTACCTGAAAGAATTGCTGAGGCTGTTGAATGTGCAGACTGTGCTGGATGCTCTGTGGGTGGGGCGTGTAGGTGGGCGGAGCCCGAGGAGTGATGAAACTGTTGTGGGGGATCATGATTGGTGAAGTGAAAACAGGGGAGGGAACCAGCACAGCATTGCAGTTGACCTGTTGCACTGGAAAGGGAGGAGCTATCATTTGCTGGTCCAGGTATCTGCAGAACACACACACACACACACACACACACACACACACACACACACACACACAATTATGCATTTCAATATGGTACTGTTAGTATTTTCTCCTTTTTGTAAACCTACTAACTGGTGTGAATCTAACCCTATATCCCAATTATGTTCTTTAAAGCAGGAGGTTTTTAATCTGGTTGCTTAACAGAAAAGGAGATTAAATCAGGAACATGCATGCTGACATCACTACACTATCAACACAACATCCAGGATAGGTAGCATTACCTGCTTAAATTACACAAACACATCTAATACACACATTCACATATATTTATAAATTCACACTCTCTCTCTCTCTCTCTCTCTCTCTCTCTCTCTCTCTCACACACACACACACACACACACACACAAGGTTTGCTGGATGGCAGGATTGCCACCTGTAACCTACACACCTACACACACCTATACATACACACCCATACAGTTCAGTATACTGCATGTTCCAACAGTGTGTGTATGATATCACACACCTATACACACACACACCCATACAGTGATATCACACACCTATGATGGTGTGTGTTCATGCGTGTTTGACTCTAACCAGGACATAGAGGAGATCACAGTCTCCACACCACAGTTATGACGCCCCTTATTATTAAAGCCCCTAGCCTACATGTCATTAAATATATTAGGACTAGTACATATTTCTGATATTCTTGAAGGTTACACACAGGGCAGGTGTGTTAGGATAGGCTGGACGTTTCATAATGTATGTGTATGAATATTTGTGTGTGTACCGTAGCTGTCCATCGTGGCTGTTGTCTGGATCAGGGTGTGTGTGTGTGTCAGCGTCGGTGCGGCGGCCGAGGTTTGGGGAGAAGATCATGGGGTTGCTGTAGAGCGGCCTGGTCAGGCTGGTGTGTGTCTGCACAGGAACACTGACTGACTGATACACACACACACACACACACACACACACACACACACACACACACACACACACACACATACACAGACATACAGACACACACACACACACATATACAAACACACACAGACATACAGACACACACACACACATATACAAACAC
>NW_027506901.1:655000-670000 GCF_052324685.1 Brachyhypopomus gauderio
CACAGTAACTCAGTGTCACAGTAACACAACACCACAGTAACTCATTGCCACAGTAACACAACATCACAGTACCACAGTAACACAACACCACAGTAACACAACACCACAGTAACACAGTGCCACAGTAACACAGTAACACAGTGTAACATGAACACAACACCACAGTAACACAGCGGCACCATGACACAGTAACACAACACCACAGTAACACAGTGACACAGTAACACAACACCACAGTAACACAGCAGCACTGGACACCTGGACCACAGAGGTATAGTGAGAACAAACGGTATCTGCACCTGTCTTAACTTTATGTTAATTGTGTAATAGTGTCACGGAACCTCAAGCTTGGCTCGACTCGAAACTCCATGTTTAAAGTCTCATGGAAGACAAAGCTCCAGACTATTCTCCGTCCTGGCTCCAAGATGGTGGAACGATCTTCCATTAGCTGCTAGGACTGCAGAGTCTATTGCTATCTTCAAGTGTAAACTGAAGACTCACCTGTTTGTTGAGTTCTTACCAGAGCACTAATTCAGCTGATACCACTTGCCGTTGTTCTTAAATTGTATGTCTGTCTATGGTTATTTGTGCTTCTTGACAAACGTCTAACTTGCAAAACACTAGGTAATGATACCATGGACGTAATTTTGTAATAAAAAGTGGGGGGGGACATGGATTCATCGCTATTTAAATATTTGGTTTTAACCATAAAAACTGGGGGGGTCCAAAACCGGCTTTTGAAAAAGTGGGGGGGACATGTCGCCCCCCCCAAATTACGTCTGTGAATGATACTGACTCCTGTAGTTTAGTAGTAGTCTGACTCAATGGTGTCTTGAATTCTGGCCTATCTGTACTATTTCCTAGGATGAATTCTGTGATCAGAAGCAAAGCACTTTGTAAGTCGCTCTGGAAAAGAGCATCTGCTAAATGCCATAAATGTAAATGTAAATGTAACTTTTGATTACTGTGAAGGTTGAAATTGGCCCTGTGTGTGTGTGTGTGTGTGTGTGTGTGTGTGTGTGTGTGTGTGTGTGTGTGTGTGTGTGTGTGTGTGTGGGTGTGTGTGTGTTCTCTCACCTTAAGGAACTGTGGAGTGACTAGTCTGACTGTAGCTACCAAACACACTTGCTCCTCCAGAGAGACTTGGAGTGATCGTGGAAATACCAGCTCATAGCCATTACATGAGGACGTAGGAACTGCACCACACACACACACACACACACACACACACACACACACACACACACACACACACAAACAATTTTAGTTCTGCAGATATGAAAACAGATACTATATAGGACATGACAAAAGATGTGGACATGTAAAAGATTCATCTGTCATAAAGCCTGTAACCCTGAGTGACATATCCTTCATCACCAATCAGACTACTGCAGACAAAAATACATCATAACAGACTTTCCTCTTCACCAGTTAGACCAGTAAACATACCTCCTGGGTGTCTCACTATAAGACCTGTAAACGTGCCTGGGTGTCTCACTATAAGACCAGGAAACGTGTCTGGGTGTCTCACTATAAGACCAGTAAACGTGTCTGGTTGTCTCACTATAAGACCAGTAAACGTGCCTGGGTGTCTCACTATAAGACCAGTAAACGTGCCTGGGTGTCTCACTATAAGACCAGTAAACGTGCCTGGGTGTCTCACTATAAGATCAGTAAACGTGCCTGGGTGTCTCACTATAAGACCAGTAAACGTGCCTGGGTGTCTCACTATAAGACCAGTAAACGTGCCTGGGTGTCTCACTATAAGATCAGTAAACGTGCCTGGGTGTCTCACTATAAGATCAGTAAACGTGCCTGGGTGTCTCACTATAAGACCAGTAAACGTGCCTGGGTGTCTCACTATAAGACCAGTAAACGTGCCTGGGTGTCTCACTATAAGACCAGTAAACGTGCCTGGGTGTCTCACTATAAGACCAGTAAACGTGCCTGGGTGTCTCACTATAAGATCAGTAAACGTGCCTGGGTGTCTCACTATAAGATCAGTAAACGTGCCTGGGTGTCTCACTATAAGACCAGTAAACGTGCCTGGGTGTCTCACTATAAGACCAGTAAACGTGCCTGGGTGTCTCACTATAAGATCAGTAAACGTGCCTGGGTGTCTCACTATAAGACCAGTAAACGTGCCTGGGTGTCTCACTATAAGACCAGTAAACGTGCCTGGGTGTCTCACTATAAGACCAGTAAACGTGCCTGGGTGTCTCACTATAAGACCAGTAAACGTGCCTGGGTGTCTCACTATAAGATCAGTAAACGTGCCTGGGTGTCTCACTATAAGATCAGTAAACGTGCCTGGGTGTCTCACTATAAGACCAGTAAACGTGCCTGGGTGTCTCACTATAAGACCAGTAAACGTGCCTGGGTGTCTCACTATAAGATCAGTAAACGTGCCTGGGTGTCTCACTATAAGATCAGTAAACGTGCCTGGGTGTCTCACTATAAGACCAGTAAACGTGCCTGGGTGTCTCACTATAAGACCAGTAAACGTGCCTGGGTGTCTCACTATAAGACCAGTAAACGTGCCTGGGTGTCTCACTATAAGATCAGTAAACGTGCCTGGGTGTCTCACTATAAGACCAGTAAACGTGCCTGGGTGTCTCACTATAAGACCAGTAAACGTGCCTGGGTGTCTCACTATAAGATCAGTAAACGTGCCTGGGTGTCTCACTATAAGACCAGTAAACGTGCCTGGGTGTCTCACTATAAGACCAGTAAACGTGCCTGGGTGTCTCACTATAAGACCAGTAAACGTGCCTGGGTGTCTCACTATAAGACCAGTAAACGTGCCTGGGTGTCTCACTATAAGATCAGTAAACGTGCCTGGGTGTCTCACTATAAGATCAGTAAACGTGCCTGGGTGTCTCACTATAAGACCAGTAAACGTGCCTGGGTGTCTCACTATAAGACCAGTAAACGTGCCTGGGTGTCTCACTATAAGATCAGTAAACGTGCCTGGGTGTCTCACTATAAGATCAGTAAACGTGCCTGGGTGTCTCACTATAAGACCAGTAAACGTGCCTGGGTGTCTCACTATAAGACCAGTAAACGTGCCTGGGTGTCTCACTATAAGACCAGTAAACGTGTCTGGGTGTCTCACTGGAGACAGCAGTGCTGGGAGAGAGGGGTACGCACCATTGTTGTGAAATTTAAAATCTCCAACAAACTTGACACACTCATATATGGGCGGATCCTTTGGGTCAATATTTCCCCTCACTATGTGACAGCAGAACTCAACATGTGTGTCATCTGAGAGAGAGAGAGAGAGAGAGAGAGAGAGAGAGAGAGAGAGAGAGAGAGAGAGAGAAAGAAAGGGAGGGGTGAGAGAGGGAGAGAGGGGGATTGAACATATTTCAAACACAAACACAAGCAAGCTGGAAGAAATGCTCATACTGTATATATGGTATACTGTATACAACAAAATTATTAAGGGTGTGTTTGAGTGTGTGAGTATTTGTGTGTGCACATGCGTGTATGTCTGTGAGTGTGTGTGTATGGGTGTTTGTGAGTGTGTGTATGTGTGTTTGTGGGTATGTGTGTTTTGAGTATGTGTGTTTGTGTGTGTGTATGTGTGTGTTCTGAGTGTGTTTATGTGTATGTGTGTTTTGAGTGTGTTTATGTGTATGTGTTTTGAGTGTGTGTGTGTGTGTGTGTGTTTTGAGTGTGTTTGTGTGTATGTGATTTGAGTCTGTGTGTTTTGAGTATGTGTGTGTATGTGTGTTTTGAGTGTGTGTGTGTGTGTGTGTGTGTGTGTGTGTGTGTGTGTGTGTGTGTGTATTTAGTGTGTGTATGTGTGTTTTGAGTGTGTTTATGTGTATGTGTGTCTGTGTCTGTTTGTGTGTATGTGTGTTTTGAGTGTGTTTGTGTGTATGTGTGTTTTGAGTGTGTTTGTGTGTATGTGTTTTGAGTGTGTGTGTGTGTTTTGACTGTGTGCATGTGTGTTTTGAGTGTGTGTGTTAGTTTTGAGTGTGTGTTTGTATATGTGTTTTGGGTGTGTGTGTGTGTGTGTTTTGAGTGTGTTTGTGTGTATGTGTGTTTTGAGTGTGTTTGTGTGTATGTGATTTGAGTGTGTGTGTGTTTTGACTGTGTGCATGTGTGTTTTGAGTGTGTGTGTTAGTTTTGAGTGTGTGTTTGTATATGTGTTTTGGGTGTGTGTGTGTGTGTGTGTGTGTGTGTTTTGAGTGTGTTTGTGTGTGTGTGTTGAGTGTGTATGTGTGTTCTGACCCAGCAGCAGGTCTGTAGACAGTAGTTTGTACACCTCTCCGTGCTCACGCTCGGGCAGGAAGTTCAAGATGTTCTGGTCCATCATGTCTGACTGGAACACAGAACCTGCAGGCTCACTTTGCAGTTTATGGAGAGTGAGATTATTTTCTATTATGCAAACATAATTACCTAGAACGTCCTTTCCTGTTAACATTTGAATCTGAAGAATTCATTTACATGACTCATTTATATTTCAGCTTTTTTACAGTCTGAAGTTAAAAGAACACTGTCGGAATAGATAGATATATTCAGAACTACATTGGGAATGGTCAAGTGCAGAACTGTATAACCCATAACCACAGTTCTGATTGCAAGACACCCTGATACAGATGTTTCAGACACCCTGATACAGATGTTTCAGACACCCTGGTACAGATGTTTCAGACACCCTGATACAGATGTTTCAGACACCCTGGTACAGATGTTTCAGACACCCTGGTACAGATGTGACCTAAAAAATCCAGAGATCCAAAGCATATACACAATTCACCACAATGTACTATAATCACAATGTACTATAATCACTATTATTACACACATATTTGAGTACTTCCAGAGTGCTAACTTAATTAATACCAATTAGTCATGAGAAACAAGAATGTATGAAATAGGCAAACTACAGAGAGAAAGATGCTTTGGTTAATCTGGTCAAACACCAAAACAGGCACTGTAGGCGATTCAGGCTCACGTACTACTGGAAGAGACAGCAGGGTGAGACCAAGCAGGACTAACACTAACCCAGGACCTACCTAACCCTAATCCTAACCCTAACCCAGGACCTACCTAACCCTAATCCTAACCCTAACCCAGGACCTACCTAACCCTAACCCAGGACCTACCTAACCCTAATCCTAACCCTAACCCAGGACCTTCCTAACCCTAACCCTAACCCTAACCCAGGACCTACCTAACCCTAATCCTAACCCTAACCCAGGACCTACCTAACCCTAATCCTAACCCTAACCCAGGACCTACCTAACCCTAATCCTAACCCTAACCCAGGACCTACCTAACCCTAATCCTAACCCTAACCCAGGACCTACCTAACCCTAATCCTAACCCTAACCCAGGACCTACCTAACCCTAATCCTAACCCTAACCCAGGACCTACCTAACCCTAATCCTAACCCTAACCCAAGACCTACCTAACCCTAATCCTAACCCTAACCCAGGACCTACCTAACCCTAATCCTAACCCTAACCCAAGACCTACCTAACCCTAATCCTAACCCTAACTCAAACTAAACATGGTACTCAGTAGAACAGCATCTACATAACAACATCAAGGTGGTTTTGGTCTCTTTCATTTAGAACAAATTAAGCTGTTTACATTTGTACTGAATCCACTAAACCGAATCTGCTGTACATCTTAGGATAAAACAGTTTGCAACCTAACAGTTTCTCTTTTGAAAAGTCTCTAAACCTCAGAAACATCTCAGTTTGAACCAACTCCCACAGACAATATGGTGCGTATCGGCCGTTTCACCTACATTTAGAAAACCATGAGTAATTATCTTAGTCATCGCAGGATCTGAACCAAAAGCCCATTTGAAACATTTTCTACAGTCTGTAGTCTTATCAATATGATTTAGATTTATAAAAGTACCAGAGAGATAAACTCATCTTTTAAAGTCTGTAGAATAATGGACTGACCCTGCAGTTAACGTTTTGATAAAATAACAGAAGATGAGTCATTATGTGTTTAAATAAATGACGAATTGTTTTGTTTTTAAATAACAGAAGATGAACTTTTATGTGTTTAGATAACAGATGGGTTGTTGTGTTAGCACTGTTAAATAACAAATGAGCTGTTAACACTGTTAAATAACAAATTTGCTGTTATGTGTTAACACTGTTAAATAACAAATGAGCTGTTAACACTGTTAAATAACAAATTTGCTGTTATGTGTTAACACTGTTAAATAACAAATGAGCTGTTATGTTAACACTGTTGAGCTGTTGAGTTAACTACTGATTCACTCTCTAATCTGCATTTGTGTTCACATGTGATGAGCTGAACCCAGAGTCTGAAGCTGGAACCCCCACTTCACTTACTGGCAAATGGCCAATGAGAGACGAGACACTGTCGGAGACGTAGACGATGCTGCCGTCTGTGGTTAGAGCAATCAGGAAACCATCCAGTGCCTGTGTACCACAAAACAAGAAACTAGGGTTAGGATTAGAGTAGAGCTAGGTGTTAGAGTAGGGTTAAGGGTCAGGGTTAGGAATTAGGGTAGGGTTAGGGTTAGAGTAGGGTTAGGGGTTAGGGACAGAAACCTGAGGTGGTTGGGAATGAGGAGGAGCAGGAACCATCATGGGAAGATAAACCCCTGTGTGGTGTGAAGCATCATGGGAAGATAAACCCCTGTGTGGTGTGAAGCATCATGGGAAGATAAACCCCTGTGTGGTCTGAAGCATCATGGGAAGATAAACCCCTGTGTGGTGTGAAGCATCATGGGAAGATAAACACCTGTGTGATGTGAAGCTTCATGGGAAGATAAACCCCTGTGTGGTCTGAAGCATCATGGGAAGATAAACCCCTGTGTGGTGTGAAGCATCATGGGAAGATAAACCCCTGTGTGGTGTGAAGCATCATGGGAAGATAAACCCCTGTGTGGTGTGAAGCATCATGGGAAGATAAACCCCTGTGTGGTGTGAAGCATCATGGGAAGATAAACCCCTGTGTGGTCTGAAGCATCATGGGAGGATAAACACCTGTGTGGTCTGAAGCATCATGGGAAGATAAACCCCTGTGTGGTGTGAAGCATCATGGGAAGATAAACCCCTGTGTGGTGTGAAGCATCATGGGAAGATAAACTCCTGTGTGGTCTGAAGCATCATGGGAGGATAAACACCTGTGTGGTCTGAAGCATCATGGGAAGATAAACCCCTGTGTGGTGTGAAGCATCATGGGAAGATAAACCCCTGTGTGGTGTGAAGCATCATGGACTAATCATGGCAGCATAGGAACAAGCCCTGAAGACTATATCAGTAGAGACTATATCAGTAGAGACTTTATCAGTAGAGACTTTATCAGTAGAGACTTTATCAGTAGAGACTATATCAGTAGAGACTTTATCAGTAGAGACTTTATCAGTAGAGACTATATCAGTAGAGACTTTATCAGTAGAGACTATATCAGTAGAGACTATATCAGTAGAGACTTTATCAGTAGAGACTATATCAGTAGAGACTTTATCAGTAGAGACTTTATCAGTAGAGACTTTATCAGTAGAAACTATATCAGTAGAAACTATATCAGTAGAGACTTTATCAGTAGAGACTTTATCAGTAGAGAATATCAGTAGAGACTTTATCAGTAGAGACTATATCAGTGGAGACTTTATCAGTAGAGACTTTATCAGTAGAGACTATATCAGTAGAGACTATATCAGTAGAGACTTTATCAGTAGAGACTATATCAGTAGAGACTTTATCAGTAGAAACTTTATCAGTAGAGACTTTATTAGCTGTATTTACCACACCAGGCAGGTCCCCAGATTCCCCTGAGACCATCTAGCACATAACAGCATGGAGCAAGATTCTACACTGGCATAGTATACAGAGACATCTGTGAGTATGGACTAGAAGGTCAGACAGAGGTCAAAGAGGGACACCCCCAGGAAGGTGTTGGAGGACGACTGAGGTAAGACTGTAGTAACAGATGCATCAATCTCAAATTATAGTACCAGTTCCATGTGACAGCAATATCAGGAACACAGAACTCAAAAAATATCAAGAGAAGAGAAGAGCTCGAACAGATGTGGAAGAAGAAAGCAAGAGTGCTTCCTACGGTAACTGGAGCACTAGAGGACATGACCCCTAAACTGGGAAAATGGATCCAGCAGATGCCAGGAACTATATTAGAGATCTCCATCCAGAAGAGTGCAGTCCTGGGATCTACATCAGAGATCTCTGTCCAGAAGAGTGCAGTTCTGGGATCTACATCAGAGATCTCTGTCCAGAAGAGTGCAGTCCTGGGATCCACATCAGAGATCTCTGTCCAGAAGAGTGCAGTCCTGGGATCCACATCAGAGATCTCTGTCCAGAAGAGTGCAGTTCTGGGATCTACATCAGAGATCTCTGTCCAGAAGAGTGCAGTCATGGGATCCACATCAGAGATCTCTGTCCAGAAGAGTGCAGTCCTGGAATCTACATCAGAGATCTCTGTCCAGAAGAGTGCAGTCCTGGGATCCACATCAGAGATCTCTGTCCAGAAGAGTGCAGTTCTGGGATCTACATCAGAGATCTCTGTCCAGAAGACTGCAGTTCTGGGATCTACATCAGAGATCTCTGTCCAGAAGAGTGCAGTCATGGGATCCACATCAGAGATCTCTGTCCAGAAGAGTGCAGTCCTGGGATCCACATCAGAGATCTCTGTCTAGAAGAGTGCAGTTCTGGGATCTACATCAGATATCTCTGTCCAGAAGAGTGCAGTCCTGGCAACAGCTGAGATACTGCAGGACCCTCAAGCTCCCAGACCTCTGGTAGAGGATCCAGGGCAAGTGGGAAATACTGTCACATAAATCTACAGTATAAGATGCATCTCTCAAGTATTACCATTACAGCATTTCAACTGGATAGTCAGTAGTATTGAGCGTGTGAATCTTGAATATGTAAGTTAGGGAATACTGCATTCTCAAATGATTAACCTCTTTTAGTGTCTGTTATACCTATGAGATATAATGAAATGAAACGAAATGAAATTAAGTTAAATTTATATAGCTCCAGTATTTATAAGTTGCTCATAGATACAAAAACCCTTCCTGGCAGAAACACCAGACAAACATTTTACCTCCAGCATTAACTGGGTGAATTCCTCATTGCTGAGAAACGATGGCTTCCAATCCTGACGAATCTCACACAATTCTGTCTGCGATGTTATCTCTGAAAAACATCAACACCAGCTTCAAAATTCACACTAAGACAGCCTGAAATTATTGTGGAGTTCTGGAAGGATGTGGAAAAGACATTTTAGAGTTGCTACTGCTACTGCACGCAAACCAAGCTGTAGTGCTGCCTATCAAGAACTCTGTGAGAACACTAACCAGAAAGTTCTTACACAGCTGGATGATGAAAGTTACCAGATGATTTTAGGAATTCTGTAGATCTATGAGTTAGGAAAATAAACACTGTACAGAACAAAAGGAATAATCTCTGCTCTTAAAAATGAGAGTCGTGTACACTCACTGGTTTCAAATCACAGTGTCACACTTTAAACTACCTTCTGTTCCCAGATCACACATGCTAGGACTTGTGCCCTCTGACCTTTCTGCTTCTGCAGGACATCGATGGTCCTCTGGAGGATGGTTGATTTGTCCATTTTACGAGGCAGTCCCTGTCCCTGCACCATGGAGCACAGCTCTTTGATCAGGACGTTAAACTGGTCCCGCCTCTTCTTCTCCGACCTGTTACGGGACACTCTGCACACAAAAGAGAGTGGAGGCCAAGCAGCAGGACTGCATTACTTCAGGACACTACACTGATACAACACACACTACACTGATACAACACACTACACTGATACAACACACACTACACTGGTACAACACACACTACACTGATACAGCACACACTACACTGATACAACACACTACACTGATACAACACACACTACACTGGTACAACACACACTACACTGATACAACACACACTACACTGGTACAACACACACTACACTGATACAGCACACACTACACTGGTACAACACACACTACACAAATACCGCACACACTACACTGGTACAACACACACTACACTGATACAACACACTACACTGATACAACACACACTACACTGATACAAAACACACTACACTGATACAACACACTACACAGATACAACACACTACACTGATACAACACACTACACTGATACAACACACTACAGCACACTACACTGATACAACACACTACACTGGTACAACAAACACTACACTGGTACAGCACACTACACTGGTACAACATACTACACTGATACAACACACTACACTGATACAACACACTACACAGATACAACACACTACACTGATACAACACACTACAGCACACTACACTGATACAAAACACTACACTGGTACAACATACTACACTGATACAACACACTACACTGGTACAACACACTACACTGGTACAACATACTACACTGATACAACACACTACACTGGTACAACACACTACACGGGTACAACACACTACACTTATACAACACACTACACAAGTACAACACACTACACTAATACAGCACACTACACTGATACAGCACACTACACTGGTACAACACACACTACACTGATACAACACACACTACACTGATACAACACACTACACTGATACAACACACTACAGCACACTACACTGATACAACACACTACAGCACACTACTACAACACACTACATTGATACAGCACACTATACAGGTACAACACACTACACTGATACAACACACAATACACTGATACAACACACACTACACTGATACAACACACTACACTGATACAACACACTACAGCACACTACACTGATACAACACACTACACTGGTACAACATACTACACTGATACAACACACTACACTGGTACAACACACTACACTGGTACAACATACTACACTGATACAACACACTACACTGGTACAACACACTACACGGGTACAACACACTACACTTATACAACACACTACACAAGTACAACACACTACACTAATACAGCACACTACACTGATACAGCACACTACACTGGTACAACACACACTACACTGATACAACACACACTACACTGATACAACACACTACACTGATACAACACACTACAGCACACTACACTGATACAACACACTACACTGATACAACACACTACAGCACACTACTACAACACACTACATTGATACAGCACACTATACAGGTACAACACACTACACTGATACAACACACAATACACTGATACAACACACACTACACTGATACAACACACTACACTGATACAACACACTACACTGGTACAACACACTACACTAGTACAACATACTACACTGGTACAACACACTACACTGGTACAACACACTACACGGGTACAACACACTACACTGGTACAATACACTACACTTATACAACACACTACACTGGTACAACACACTACACTGGTACAACATACTACACTGGTACAACACACTACACTGGTACAACACACTACAACACACTACACGGGTACAACACACTACACTGGTACAATACACTACACGTATACAACACACTACACAGGTACAACACACTACACTGATACAGCACACTACACTGATACAACACACACTACACTGATACAACACACTACACAGGTACAACACACTACACTGATACAACACACTACACTGATACAGCACACTACACTGATACAACACACACTACACTGGTACAACACACTACACAGGTACAACACACTACACTGATACAACACACTACACTGATACAACTTACTACACAGGTACAACACACTACACAGGTACAGCACACTACACTGATATTTACATTTACGGCATTTAGCAGACACTCTTATCCAGAGCGAATTACAACGTGCTTTGCATCTGATCACAACACTGATACAACACACTACACAGGTACAACACTCTACACTGGTACAGCACACTACACTGGTACAGCACACTACACTGATACAGCACACTACGCTGATACAACTCACTACGCTGATACAACTCACTACGCTGATACAACTCACTTCACAGATACAACACACTACACTGGTACAACACACTACACTGATACAACACACTACACTGATACAACAGCTACACAGGTACAACACACTACATTGATACAGCACACTATACAGGTACAACACACTACACTGATACAGCACACTACACTGGTACAGCACACTACACAGCACACTATACAGGTACAACACACTACACTGATACAGCACACTACACAGGTACAGCACACTACACTGGTACAGCACACTACACTGATACAACACACTACACTGATACAACACACTACAGCACACTACACTGATACAGCACACTACCCTGATACAACACACACTACACTGATACAACACACACCACTGATACAACACACTACACTGATACAGCACACTACACTGATACAACACACACTACACTGATACAACACACTACACAGGTACAACACACTACACTGATACAACACACTACACTGATACAGCACACTACACTGATACAACACACACTACACTGGTACAACACACTACACAGGTACAACACACTACACTGATACAACACACTACACTGATACAACTTACTACACAGGTACAACACACTACACAGGTACAGCACACTACACTGATATTTACATTTACGGCATTTAGCAGACACTCTTATCCAGAGCGAATTACAACGTGCTTTGCATCTGATCACAACACTGATACAACACACTACACAGGTACAACACTCTACACTGGTACAGCACACTACACTGGTACAGCACACTACACTGATACAGCACACTACGCTGATACAACTCACTACGCTGATACAACTCACTACGCTGATACAACTCACTTCACAGATACAACACACTACACTGGTACAACACACTACACTGATACAACACACTACACTGATACAACAGCTACACAGGTACAACACACTACATTGATACAGCACACTATACAGGTACAACACACTACACTGATACAGCACACTACACTGGTACAGCACACTACACAGCACACTATACAGGTACAACACACTACACTGATACAGCACACTACACAGGTACAGCACACTACACTGGTACAGCACACTACACTGATACAACACACTACACTGATACAACACACTACAGCACACTACACTGATACAGCACACTACCCTGATACAACACACACTACACTGATACAACACACACCACTGATACAACACACTACACTGATACAGCACACTACACTGATACAACACACACTACACTGGTACAACACACTACACAGGTACAACACACTACACTGATACAACACACTACACTGATACAACACACTACAGCACACTACACTGGTACAACACACACTACACTGATACAACACACACTACACTGATACAACACACTACACTGATACAACACACTACAGCACACTACACTGATACAACACACTACACTGATACAACACACTACAGCACACTACACTGATACAACACACACTACACTGGTACAACACACAATACACTGATACAACACACACTACACTGATACAACACACTACACTGATACAACACACTACAGCACACTACACTGATACAACACACTACACTGGTACAACATACTACACTGGTACAACACACTACACTGGTACAACACACTACATGGGTACAACACACTACACTGGTACAATACACTACACTTATACAACACACTACACTGATACAACACACTACACTGGTACAACATACTACACTGGTACAACACACTACACTGGTACAACACACTACACGGGTACAACACACTACACTGGTACAATATACTACACTTATAAAACACACTACACAGGTACAACACACTACACTGATACAGCACACTACACTGATACAACACACACTACACTGGTACAACACACTACACAGGTACAGCACACTACACTGATACAACACACACTACACTAGTACAACACACTACACAGGTACAACACACTACACTGATACAACACACTACACTGATACAACTCACTACACAGGTACAACACACTACACAGGTACAGCACACTACACTGATACAACACAATACACTGATACAACACACTACACTGATATTTACATTTACGGCATTTAGCAGACACTCTTATCCAGAGCGAATTACAACGTGCTTTGCATCTGATCACAACACTGATACAACACCCTACACAGGTACAACACACTACACAGGTACAACACACTACACTGGTACAGCACACTACACTGGTACAGCACACTACACTGATACAGCACACTACGCTGATACAACTCACTACGCTGATACAACTCACTACGCTGATACAACTCACTTCACAGATACAACACACTACACTGGTACAACACACTACACTGATACAACACACTACACTGATACAACAGCTACACAGGTACAACACACTACATTGATACAACACACTATACAGGTACAACACACTACACTGATACAGCACACTACACTGGTACAGCACACTACACTGGTACAGCACACTATACAGGTACAACACACTACACTGATACAGCACACTACACAGGTACAGCACACTACACTGGTACAGCACACTACACTGATACAACACACTACACTGA
Organism: Brachyhypopomus gauderio; assembly: GCF_052324685.1. Lineage (NCBI taxonomy): Eukaryota > Metazoa > Chordata > Actinopteri > Gymnotiformes > Hypopomidae > Brachyhypopomus > Brachyhypopomus gauderio. Next base: position 669,583 of record NW_027506901.1, read on the forward strand.
TACAACACACTACAGCACACTACACTGATACAGCACACTACCCTGATACAACACACACTACACTGATACAACACACACCACTGATACAACACACTACACTGATACAGCACACTACACTGGTACAACACACTACACTGATAAAACTCACTACACAGGTACAACACACTACACTGATACAACACACTACACTGGTACAACTCACTACACTGACACAGCACACTACACTGGTACAGCACACTACACTGATACAGCACACTACACTGATACAGTGAACTACTGTACATTGTCCCGGGCTGTATATGATGCCCATACAATTGATTACACCGCACGTACATAGTGTACGTCACCCCATGTCAATAAAAGATACATAGATTCAACACAATCAAAACTGGCACACTTAGTACTGTAACACGGCACA
>NW_027506901.1:675000-707500 GCF_052324685.1 Brachyhypopomus gauderio
TCGTGGACACTACTGCTGACACAAACACTGAGATTCATTAAAGGAAATCCAAAAGACGTCATATAAACACACGTAGGTCAAATCAGTGAGAGAGTGCAACACTGAAAGACAATCAGCATTTAACAATAAATTAGACATAGTTCAGAATGGAAACAAATTGTACAAACTCCTTGTTTTAAGCAAACACACATAAACAACAATTGTCTATACTTCAAACATACTAAAGATCAGCACCTTGCAACACTAGACACCAGGCATATATACTTTAATTTCTAACAAGAAACATATGAAGCCAATAATGAGTGGAGTTACAAATTATAAGAAGGGACTACAACTGACAGTCAATTACTGATGGAATCAATTAGTGATGAATCTATTATTGCTGGTCTGAGTGACCTGGCTGTGTGACTTACAGTGGCGTGTGATGTCTTCAGCTATGACAAACTCACATGTCTGTTTGTTCAGATACGGTCAGCACAGCTTCAGCTGTGATAACTTTGCCCTTTTCTCTGACACTGTACAGGGTTATTTCGCACCTAGTGGTGGGTCTGTGTCAAGTCGAAACACAGCTACCCACGGCAGACTTAAACCCAACCTCTGCTTTCCCAGTACCTCTTGCTGCGTTGAAGGTGCAGCTAATGAACCAACGCTGGCCAGATGATATACCAGATGAACTGAACCTAAAAGAGATAATTGCCAAAACATCGTATAGCTTGCATCTTAGGTGAGTTAACAGTGAATTGGCTTATCCTGAAAGACGTTCCTGTATGTCTGTAGGACATGACTTGGGACATGTTGGGGTTCACCTCCACCTGTTAGAGCTGCATCATTGTTGGGGTTCACCTCCACCTGTTAGACCTCCATCATTGTTGGGGTTCACCTCCACCTGTTAGACCTCCATCATTGTTGGGGTTCACCTCCACCCGTTAGAGCTCCATCATTATTGGAGATCACCTCCACCCGTTAGAGCTCCGTCATTGTTGGGGTTCATCTCCACCCGTTAGAGCTCCGTCATTGTTGGGGTTCATCTCCACCCGTTAGAGCTCCGTCATTGTTGGGGTTCATCTCCACCCGTTAGAGCTCCGTCATTATTGGGGTTCACCTCCACCCGTTAGAGCTGCATCATTATTGGGGTTCATCTCCACCCATTAGAGCTCCATCATTGTTGGAGGAGGGATATGATGGGGGGGACGAGGGCTCAGTGGGTCATTTGTACCGATGTCAGTAGAGGTGAAACGATTCTTCGAGTAACTCGAGTAATTCGATTACAAAAAATACTCGAGGCATATACTTTGCCTCGAGGCTTCGTTTAATTTATGTCACCATCTATTTTAAATGTTTAAAATCCCGCTTTGTACTACTACGCAGCTCCGGTATCATTGTTTTACACTGACTGTTATAACTGACGCACAGGTTTAAGGCAGCGTGATTTGTTTTGATGGAAATGGCGGAAAATGAAGATAGCGGTGTCCGTAAAAGGGCAAAAATGTCAAAAGTGTGGGACCATTTTTCGCTGCGCAAGGTGGACAACATAGTGCAGTGTATTTACTGTAAAACGGATCTGGCCTACCCAGGGCATAATTTGAGCCGGATCCTGGCGGAACAAATAGTTATTGAACAAATAATTCTATAAAAGACATTTTTTAAACACAAGATCCACATTCAGGCTTCCTTAATCACATAAGAGCTCTCCCTTTTAGCGATGCCTTTCTGCGTCTCCATAAAGCTAAAAGCTAGTTATACTTTCGCGAGTGACCGTAGCGTGCAACTCCGCGAACGGCGGAAGCGTTCATACTTGACGTGTCACAATTCTGTGCAGTGTTGTCCGTAACGATATGTGGTAGTATAAAGAAACACCCCTCAAAAAAAGGAATGAACATTTACCTGATGAATTTTAATGTTGCATTGTGTTTCAGGTTTGAAAAGTGCTGGAATTTAGGCTTAAAAGGCACTTCTGCACTTAAAACACTTATAAAACACACGTAAATCATTTAAAAGTAATTTATATAAACGGATTGGCTTGTTATTTTGACATTTGTGCGCCTAAGCGTTGCGTTTTGTGTGCGATCCGGTGACATTGTTTGCCTCAGTGACCCCTTGTCTCATGCCGCTGTTTGCGTTCCGGTGTTACACCGAATTCTGCGACCGTCGAATTTTGTGACCGCAGAGGGCGCTATTTCGCAGTTTCAGTTAGTTTCAGTTCACAGGCACGAGCGCTTTACGAATGCTGCGTAAGCTACGCCGACGCGCTTTCTTTTCTCGTTTTGCTGCTGTCCACGGGCCAAAATATGAGAGATGCGTGTATTTACATTTTATGTCGTCTGTTAACAAGAAAGTTTCATTACAACATTTTTACACGTGACGACAGGAGTAAAGTCAGCCAATACATACGCCTGACAATAGCAAACTTTTCATAAGTAAGTTATGTAAGCTGCTGTCATTTGGACCTCATTCCGAATGGTAATTATACACTTCTGAATAAAATGTTTAAATATAGTCTACTAAAACGTTTTTGCTATCACTGTTTTCTGTTATTGTGGAGTCACAGTGGGTGATGTGTTTCCATGGTAGATGTGACAGAGGTCACCAGTTCTTAATATGTGACCCCACTGAATTTCCACCTATAATCATTTTGAAAACAGCCATGTCTTTCCTGGTGACCTACCATCCCGTCACCTTATTAGACAGAAAAAAAAATTATGAATGGAATGGACAAGTGCACTTTGGAATAGGGGTCACTGCAGGGCCGGAGTGGGACACTTTTTCAGCCCGGGAGTTTCATGCCCAAATCCGGCCCAAAATTATTTTCCCCTCCCAATCGGCCCAAACTAGAGATTGACATGAGCCGGCCCATCGGGAATCCTCCCGAATCTCCCGATTAGCCACTCCGGCTCTGGGTCACCGATTCTGACGGCTGCCATCAGAATATGTGACCCCACTGAATTTCCACCTATAATCATTTTGAAAACAGCCATGTCTTTCCTGGTGACCTACCATCCCTTCACCTTATTAGACAGAAAAAAAAAATTATTAATGGAATGGACAAGTGCACTTTGGAATAGGGGTCACCGATTCTGACGGCTGCCATCAGAATATGTGACCCCACTGAATTTCCACCTATAATCATTTTGAAAACAGCCATGTCTTTCCTGGTGACCTACCATCCCGTCACCTTATTAGACAGAAAAAAAATTATGAATGGAATGGACAAGTGCACTTTGGAATAGGGGTCACCGATTCTGACGGCTGCTGTCTAAATATGTGACTGCTGTCCATCTCCATACAAACTAGTTAAAACCCAACCAAATGTTTTCAGGTGACTTACCATCCCTACACCTGTTAGCCAAAGAAAAACATTCATGAATGGAGTGGACAGACTGACCGTGGCATAGGGGTCACCCATTCTGACAGCTGCCAACTGGATCTGTGACTTTAATGTATCTTCAAAAAATATTAAAAGATCGTTTTAAAAACGTTTTAGTAGACTATATTTAAACATTTTATTCAGAAGTGTATAATTACCATTCGGAATGAGGTCCAAATGACAGCAGCTTACATAACTTACTTATGAAAAGTTTGCTATTGTCAGGCGTATGTATTGGCTGACTTTACTCCTGTCGTCACGTGTAAAAATGTTGTAATGAAACTTTCTTGTTAACAGACGACATAAAATGTAAATACACGCATCTCTCATATTTTGGCTCGTGGACAGCAGCAAAAGGAGAAAAGAAAGCGCGTCGGCGTAGCTTAGGCAGCATTCGTAAAGCGCTCGTGCCTGTGAACTGAAACTAACTGAAACTGCGAAATAGCGCCCTCTGCGGTCACATAATTCGACGGTCGCAGAATTCGGTGTAACACCGGCATCGTTTGATTTACAAATTAAGCACTGGGCCTACCATAACAGTAGCTACTTCCTCAATGCTTCAGTACCTAAACTGAAAGCATCCGCACGTGAACTGCGCTTCTCCAAGCGGAATAACAGCCAATTGCTTGCTCATTTTAAGAGAACTTTCATGTTGCATTACACACTATCAATATTATTGTGTTAAAAACACAAAAGTGTGATTTTATCCGATTACTCGATTAATCGATGAAAAAATCGACAGAATACTCGATTTAAAAAATATTCGATAGTTGCAGCCCTAGATGTCAGTAAACTGCCATCAGGATGCTACTTCCTCCTGCTGTGGTTTCAACAGGTCTATATTTAGCAGGTCTATATAACCTTCACCCTGTCACATTCAAATGCCGTCTGCTTGTCAAACCACATTCACCTGGATGCGGAAAATGTGTTACAGGTTTACATCTGATTGATGTTTTACTTTTGGTTTGGATAAGATTATCAGCAAATGTGTCATCACAGTGTGACTAGATATGTCATCACAGTGTGACCAGATATGTCATCACAGTGTGAGCAGATACTTGTCATCAGAGTGTCACCAGATATGTGTCATCAGACTGTGACCAGATATGTGTCATCACAGTGTCACCACATATGTGTCATCAAAGTGTCACCAGATACATGTCGTCAGTGTCACCAGATATATGTCATCAGAGTGTGACCAGATATATGTCATCAGAGTGTGACCAGATACGTGTCATCAGAGTGTGAGCAGATATATGGCATCACAGTGTAAGCAGATATGTTTCATCACAGTGTGAGCAGATACTTGTCATCACAGTGTGACCAGATACGTGTCATCACAATGTGACCAGATATGTCATCACAGTGTGACCAGATACGAGTCATCACAGTGTGACCAGATATGTGTCATCACAGTGTGACCAGATATGTGTCATCAGTGTGACCAGATATGTCATCACAGTGTGACCAGATATGTGTCATCACAGTGTGACCAGATATGTCATCACAGTGTGACCAGATATGTGTCTTACTGTATGGCCCCACGCAAATGAAGCTGCCAACAGTAGTAGTAAATAATAAACAGGTGGAGCAACACAGGTGTGAGGACCACTCCCCACAACACAGGTGTGAGCACCACTCCACAACACAGGTGTGAGCATCACTCCCCACAACACTTGTGGACTGACATGGTGAACAAAGATGAATGAGCAACAGGTGTGTGTGGGAGTGAGTGTGTGTGTGTGTGTGTGTGTGTGTGTGTGTGTGTGTGTGTGTGTGTGTGTGTGTGTGTGTGTGTGTGTGTGTGTGTGTGTGTGTGTGTGTGTGTGTGAGTGTATTTGTGTGTGAATGAACAGGTGTGTGTGGGAGTGTGTGTGTGTGAGTGTATTTGTGTGTGAATGAACAGGTGTGTGTGGGTGTGAGGGTGCATGTGTGGGAGCGAATGTCTGTGTGAGTGTGTATGTCGGTGTGCGTGTGTGTGTGCATGTGTGTGCGTGCATGTGCGGGTTCTCTGTGTGTGTTTACTTTTATATTTGGCTGTACAAGCCGGTGAAACCCGTTTCATGTTGATGATGTAATCAAAGTATCTTGAATCATAGGATATCAAGTATGAAATATCAGGGAATCTTGAACAGCAAATAACAGTATAGCTCAGTATAACAGTATAACTATTAAATATTTAATAATAAATGAATAATAAATAAATATTTAGGCCTTAATAAAAGTTCAGTGCATCAACAAAAAAGTTCTTGAAATGCACACATACACTCACACATTCACAAACACACACACACACACATACACACACACAGACACACACACACACACCCGTGCACTCCAATTCACTTTCCTGCTAACATACAAGTGCAAAAGCAGGAGGCTACACACACACACACACACACACACACACACACACACACACACAGGCATATCTGGACACTAAAACGCATGAATCATTTCGTGCTTTGCACCTCCCAATGTCCTAATAAGTCAGACACACAGTGGGACAGATGGACAGACAGACAGACAGACATGCTTGTGTGACTCATGATGATATCGCAGATTTACAGGTGACAGAAAACAGGTAACAACAAGCAAGCAATAATGATAATAATGATGGTGATAATAAATGTAGCAATAATAATAATAAATGATAACAACAACAACAACAATAATAATAATAATAATAATAATAATAATAAAGGTTAAAATAGTAATGCTAATAATGGTAGTAATAATTATAATAATAATAATGTGTCAGTGTGATGGAGTGTACGGGTAAACAGGCCCATGTTTGACAGTAACTGGACTGAGGCTGACCCAGAACCCTGAGACATACACAGACATGTCCGCATGATCTAGATATACAGAACTGTACAACACTTATATACGTGACTATAACAGTCACAGACGTTTATTGGCGTCGTACGTAAATATAACATATAGATATGAAATAATGATATGAAGTTTCACTTATGTACCACCTTTCTCAGAACCCAAAGACCATCCACCTCTGGACTTACAGACACAGGGAGGGGAGAGAGGACACACCCAGGACAGAACCATCCACCTCTGGACATGCACACACACTCACACACACACTTGCGCACATGCATGCATACACACGCGCACACACGTGGCAGGACAGAAATCAGACTTGTCGTTATTCAAACAAAGAAGCAACCTGAAATATTTTTCTAAGGTTAATACCTTAGCACCCTGCACAGTGACAGATGCACTGACATTATTGACTTCATTGTATAAAATACCAACACTGACCAATCAAAAATCACATTCAATCACAAAAAATAAAACTTACACAGTCCACACACAGAACACACAACAACACAGAGAATACAACCCACACAGTAAACAAAGAGAACACACAACACTCAGTCCAACAGAACTCACAAAGCAAAACATAGAAATTACAAACCCACACAAACACAGGTAATACAAACCCACACAGTCAGGCAAATACAGAGAACACACACATGCATAAACACACACATAACATCTCAGGGATTATTCCTAATCATCACTATTACTGTGACACATTCCATGTCTGTCTCAACACACTCACACAAACACACTCTCACAAACACACTCTCACAAACACACTCTCACAAACACACTCACTCTGTGTGCGTCAGGAGGGTTGAAATTGCTGCAGGGATCAAGCACATTAAAATCATCTGGATGAATCTGATCAATATAATAATAATAATAATAATAATAATAATAATAATAATAATAATAATAATATGTTCCCCTTTACCTTAGTGAAATTCCAGTCAGGTCTCTCTTCAAACAGTAATCTACTGGTGATTCCTAAAAGCCGATTAAAGATTGGCGAGGGTGCTTTTAGCCACTATGGCCCAAAGCTCTGGAACTCTCTTCCTGAAGAGCTCAGAGGCATTTCATCCCTTCACAGCTTTAAGAAGAGTCTCAAAACCTTCCTGTTTAGACCTGCTTTTAGTTAAGAAACTATGGTTTATTATTTTACTATTTTACTTAATTACATTTAGTGTTTGTTCTAATTATGTTTATTCTAATTGTTTTAATAGTTCGGCCTCTGACCACTCCCTTCGGGTGTGTGTATATATATATATGTAGTCCGTGCCCAAATATGTACTTCCTGTGGGTGCAGTTGTCTTGTCTTGTGTATGTGTTCACCCATCTCATCTTTCTAATGTGTTATACACACAGCCTGTTGTGTGTTGTGTATATATTGTGTGTGGCAGTCTTGTCCCATCATTGTGAGTCCATTTTGTGAGTCTGCACATATTCATTTCATGTTTGTTTGCTTAGCACAACTTTCAGTAGTCGCCATTGTTAATATTTTATAACATTATTTTATTGTGTTTGCTTTCTTCTTTTTATTCTGTAAAGCACTCTGAGTTGCATGTATGTATGAAAGGTGCTATACAAATAAATATTATTATTGTTGTTATTATTATTATTATTATTAATAATAATAATCTGGATGAATGTGATGAGCATTCCATTGGTGTTGGGTTCACATTCTCTTCACAGTGGTGAGTGAAGTCTGATTTCTCTATTTCTGATTTGAAGCACTTTGAATGTCTACTGTGTATGAACTACACAAATAAACTTGCCTTGAAGGTTGGTGGAGTAGGTAGTGATTAGTAATGGTGGCTAGTAATGGTGGGTGGTGTAGGTAGTGGTTAGTAATGGTGGGTGGTCTAGGTAGTGGTTAGTAATGGTGGGTGGTGTAGTTAGTGGTTAGTAATGGTGGGTGGTCTAGGTAGTATTTAGTAGTGGTGGGTGGTGTAGTTAGTGGTTAGTAATGGTGGGTGGTGTAGATAGTTTTATATATATGTTCACTGCACACGCAGACACACACATACTGGCCTGCTAGAAAGTCTGTTCTGTATTTCTTTATAAACCTAACCTGTGATTAGACCATCTAATCACCTAAGACAACACAAACCCAGTTAAACGTTCATACAAAGTTCCTACATTTATTGTTTGAGCAAAATTGTCCAACATTGAATACCTTTGTCACAAAAGTATCTGACCCCTTGAGCAGCAGTAACTTCAACCAAACATTTCTGGTAAGTGGTGATCAGAGGAGCCCAACAGCAGTGGCGGATGCTGGTCTATCAAGGAGGGGAAGCTCAATTTCGGCTTGAGTGATAGAAGTCAGTCTACAAACACAAGCAGCTACAACAAAAACCACCAGAAATAGAAGCTCGATTTGTTGCTAGTCGTTTTTAACGAAGAAAATGCCGCTAAAAGGATTAGGAAAATCTCCGGTTCAACTCAGAACAGAATGAAAAAAATTTAAATTAAATGCTCCCGTGGAGGTTTACACCAAAAGATCGCTGATTCGCTCATTTCGCTGTCAATCAAAAAGGGATTCGGCCTCAGACAGATCAGCCAATCATCATGCAGAAGCTGAGTGTCCAGGCCAGCCGAGGCCGGCCCACTGCCCCATAGACCCCCAGAGACGCTGAGCGTCCGATGGGCGGGACAAAGCCCAGCATTTATCCAATGACTCATCTCGTTTCGCTGCACTCTTTGCTTCGCTATTGAACTCTGTAGACGCTCAGCGTCCACACCGTTTAAAGCACCGTGAAGCTGCGGGACTGAGTGAGAGGAAAACCGCGTCGTTACCAGTGATAAGAAGCTGATTCTGAACAAAAGTTGAGCGCGTTGTAGCGCATATTTAGTCAATGTTCTGTTCAGGTCTTTTTACATCCTTTCTTGTGGGTTGAGGGCTGGAATTGGACATAGCCTTTCCACATTCTTGAATTTCTATTGCTTTATGTATTGCTTTGTATTGCTGTATTGCTCTGTAGGCTTATGTGTGCTTGGGTTCATTCTGTAGGTTCCACCTCAGTTGAGGCTTCAGATACCCCAACACTCTGTTGTTGAGTTTACATCAACAATGTGAGTCCATCCAGGCCCACAGCAGCAACACTGAACCCAGTGATGATGCATCTACTACATGCTTCCTGTGTGAGGGTCTGATTTTGGAGTGCAGTGTTTGGTTTTCACCAAACACTTTTTATTTCAACCAAATCATTGTGTTTGGAGATCATCAGTCCTTCCAATAGGCATCTGGCTTACCTATGTGGTGTTTAGCAGGCTTTAGACTGACCGCAGTGTTACTGTGTTCAGACTGGGTTCAGACAGACAGCAGTGTTACTGTGTTCAGACTGGGTTCAGACAGACAGCAGTGATACTGTGTTCAGACAGACAGCAGTGTTACTGTGTTCAGACTGGGTTCAGACAGACTGCAGTGATACTGTGTTCAGACTGGGTTCAGACAGACAGCATTGTTACTATGTTCAGACTGGGTTCAGACAGACAGCAGTGTTACTGTGTTCAGACTGGGTTCAGACAGACAGCAGTGATACTGTGTTCAGACTGGGTTCAGACAGACAGCAGTGATACTGTGTTCAGATTGGGTTCAGACAGACAGCAGTGTTACTGTGTTCAGACTGGGTTCAGACAGACAGCAGTGTTATGGGCATGGACGTAGTTTTGATTTCATAAGTGGGGGGGACACAACCTGGGGTGGCGAACTGTTGAGCGGGGGGGGGGGGGGGGGTTGAATGAAAATTGTTGAGCGCTGTGAACAAAAATTGTTGAGCGTTGGGGGGGGAGCTCGGAGCTGCATGATCCTAGTGCTAGATTTGTCGCTATTTGGATATTGTTTTTTTAACCGTTAAAAAGTGGGGGGGACATGACTTCGTCGCTACTTAAATATTTGGTTTTAACTGTAAAAACTGGGGGGGACCCCCCCAAAACTACGTCCGTGGTTATGGGGTTCAGACAGGCTAAAGATCTACTGGCAGCAGTGTTACTAGGTTCCAACAGGCAGCAGTTCAGATGCGTACAGATTGGTTGCAGTGCAATTGGGTTCTGACTGGCAGTGGTGTTATTGGGTTCTGACTGGCAGTGGTGTTATTGGGTTCTGACTGGCAGCTTCATGTGAGTGCACTCATGAGCATTAACATCACTCAGTACAAAAGAATTAGAGTTAGACAAGAGAGGACTTTAGGCCTTTAGGTCTGTAGGCCTTTAGGTGTTTCTATAGTGGTCTTTGTGACTTCCTATGATACCATTTGCCCCTTTGAGCAATTTTCTGCTGGACAAACACTCAAGACACTCGCCAAACTCTTTCAAAATAGTTCTGTAACATTTCCAGTCTGGTGAACTCCCAACACTTTTCTGAGGTTATCAAGCCCACTTCCATGTCCTTTGTGTTGAAGACCAGACTGTAATAGGTAACACAGACGTTTGTGCTCGCGATTACCATCAAACACCCGATTAGCATCTAGGGTTTAGGGTTAGGGTTTAGGGATAGGGTTTAGGGTTACTCAATTATTGTGAGTATGAGTTTGCACTGCTGCCTGAGGCCACAGTCACCGGCAACACAGTTGAAAATCCAGAATGCAGAAACATAATTTTTTAATCAGTTTTTGCTGTTGCTGCCTGAACAGTGTGAACACAGATATTTTAATTTTTATAGGAATTCAAATTAGTTATTGTTAAAAGATTCAAATTTTCACTTAAGGGATTACTTTTCTGTAAAAATAACATTAAATATTAGGCCTAATGTCACGTTGAGCACCCCGGCCCCTCCCCTTTGGGCGTGTGTTCACGTAGTCCGCGTGTCATCGTCTGCGTCTGTGGATACGTGTGGTGGTGGTTCCGTCTAGTGATTATCCGTCTCACCTGTGCCTAGTCTCGTCATCACGTGGGGCTAATGTCGTTTGTCTACTTAATGTGCGTTCGCGCAGTGTCCTGTGCTTGTCGTTGTCTAAGTCTACACGTTGCTGTGTATGTTTGATTGTTCAACGTGCGCTATTGCGCAATAAGTGTGTGTGTAAAATAAAGCGTGACGTTTGTCGCAAGGAAAAGAACGGATTCTGTGTCTCGTCCGTCTACCGCCGCCCAGCGTCACACCTAAATAATGAAGCCAATTAAATGAATGAGTTTTTCTCTTTAGCCAAAACGTAGGTGCAGAGTGTATGGTCTGATTTCCTAACACAATGATTTCTGCATTTTTCACATGGTGTCAAACAACATACAGATATACGAGGCATACACAATCTCACACACACAATCACATGCACTACCACACACCAACACACTGACAATCACATGCATTATCACACACACACACACATTCACATGCACTATCACACACACACACAAACACTCACAATCACATGCATTTCCACACACACAAACCCAGGGTTGCCAACTCTCACGCATTGAACGTGAGACACACGCATTTGACTGTCTTCACACGCTCTCACGCCACACTTCCGATTTCTCACGCCGAAAAAAAAATCTAGTTTATTTACCTCTGATCCACATCTATGATTCAATGAGTTACTAGTTCGCTCTGGCACCAACCACTGGCGATCGATCGATCGCGATATAACACTTAATTGGTGTCCATTATACACCGCCCCGGTAACAATTTACGTTTGCCACAATCCCCCAGGTTCAAATCCCACTCCAAGTGATCTTGAAAACTTGGCAACCATGCAAACACTCCCGATCACATGCACTACCACACATAAGCTGCAGGTCTGTTTACCTCTCACGTCAGATAGACAGGTGGATGTTACTACTGAACTGCTCTGGGGTTTTACATCACTATAACTGATTACCACAACCAGTGCTAACAGCTCAAACCCTAATAGCTCAAACCCTAACAGCTCAAACCCTAACCCTAACAACTCAAATCCTGACCCTAACAGCTCTAAAGGTTGGATTATACTTTATACTATACAGAAGTGAAGACGTTAAGATTGAGCGTTTTGAAAATAAACAACCATTAAATAATGTGATAAAAAGTTATCACATTATTGTATAAATATTTATATAGCCTATGTATAAATACTTAAGTTTAAGGTGCTGGAAAATATTGAAATGTACCCTGAAAGTGACGTACAAGTGCTTTAGTTCCACATTATAAAGGTGTATGAACCCTGCAAACATGACTTTGTTCATTGCGCTGAGGCGCGCGCGCGCGAAGTTACAAAATTCGAGAGGTGCACGACCTCGCGAAGCGACAGCGCGCGGAGCCCTCGCGCAGGGGCGGAGCCACCGCGATTACGTCATCACTTGCCGGACGCGTCAAGTATAAACCTAGCTCAAACCCTAACAGCTCAAACCCTAACAGCTTAAACTCTAACCCCTAACAGCTCAAACCCGAACAGCTCAAATCTTAACCCTAAACAGTTAAAACCCTAAAAGCTCACAAACCCTAACAGCTCTTAATCCTAATCCTCACAGATCTAACCTTAACCAACCAGTCACAACAGTGAGCTTGCCACTTCATTCTGTACACCAGGTAATGAATTCCCAAAAGGCAGTATCGATTCGTTCTACATGACTCTACTGATGTGTTAACTCATTCACTGATTATGAATCAGCTTCTGAATCACTCATATCCAGATAATTAGGCAGCTCATACCAGCTCCAGACTGATCCACCAATCCTAGAGTGAATCAGAATGAAACCAAACATACACCCTGTCTACATACCATACAGCCTTCACTTAACATTAAAACTACACATTTACCAACTATTATTTTACTAATCTAATGGTTTTAGTAAAACAACTGATACTACTGCAAGAACAAGCGAAACTAGAAAGACCCTAATCAGAGACCGAACATGTGTATAACTACATTTAATAAAACAAGAGTTTGACAGGTGCCTACCAACACCCCAGCACACACACACACACACACACACACACACACACACACACACACAAACACACACACACACACACACTTCCACAGTACACGATGTTAAATGCTCTCAAATCATTGCTAAGCATGAAACGATGGTTTACCTTTAGGAGAGACGTTCTTATCAGACTAACGTTCACGATGTAGTTCAGGAGGAGCGCAAACTCCGTGCGGATCTCGCCAAGCAAAAGCTCAGTGCGCGACTAACGACCACGGCGATCACACACCAGCAAGGTGGCTTCACGCGTCTGCTCCGAAACACAATCAAATATCCGGAGAAATGCACCTCCCTTTTAAAAAGCTTTCATAACTCTCTGTAATTTATGAGAAGTTAAGAAAGCCCGACGTATCCTGCAGTGAAAGGAGCAGGTTCTGCACCTGACCCAGATAGTGCGCATTCCCAGATCTTAGATCACTTAGGAAGCGTGAAAGACAGTGTAGTTCGTGAAAGACAGTGTAGTTCGTGAAAGACAGTGTAGTGAACACAGAGAAAAACGAGAAGGGCAAAACCGACCCGATCGCTTTCAGCATTTGTTGTGAATGAGCATGGCGTGGTGAAATAATGAACTTGGAGAAAGGCAATCACTGCAATGTCTGCATTATCCGCAACGCACACGGCCAAACAGCCTCTATAAACAAGTATAGCCTACTGCTACTGAGTCATATATAAAACAAGTATACTGCTACTAACAGTCATCTTTAAAACAAGTAAATTCATGAATAAAAGCACGCTCAACGATAGGAAACTCGGTTCTAAATGCATAATGGCATTGCAACACAAGCGAAAGGCTCGTTCACAGCGCGTTTTCCTCCCGTTTGACATGTGCCACAGATTATTTGACATGTGCCACAGATTATTTGACATGTCTAACTGAAGCCTGGTACCTACATCTCTAACTGGTACCTACGTCTCTAACTGGTACCTACATCTCTAACTGGTACCTACATCTCTAACTGGTACCGTCTCTAACTGGTACCTACCTCACTCCGCCAGTGGACCTGCTATCAGCAGGACTGCAGATCTCACTTCAACGCCATAGGACAGCCGTCAGCTTTACATTTACCACAAACAAACAAGAAATAAACAAAACCAAACGGGATCTACTGTTGTCAATTGGATAAACAGGATAAAAACACAAAACCCAAGAAAGCAGAAACGGTTCGGAAAGCGATCAGCAGGAGAACTGCGCGATCCGGTTTTCCGCGATGGGCGCGTTCAGTAGTTGGGGAGCAGTCCCACATCCTGTCGGTAGGAGCGTGGAAATATCGCGCTGCGCTGACGCGAACTAAGAAAGTAGGTCAGTCGGTAGCTCCGTACTCAGCTACCGACATCGTCGTTAACATTGTCTTTGCTGAGGCACGCGCACACAACAAAGCGCCAGGTGTGCACGTGGCAAAGTGGACGACGTCCCTGTGGCTTACGTAAACCACAAGTGTAACATTGAGTCTTGTTTATGGCAGAGTGATATTACAAGTCTCTTCATTTAATTAAATTCATATAGATAACATAAACGTGTCCTAAAAGGCAATCAGACATTTAACCCCAGTAGACAAATGCAGCTTTGTGACCTAAAAATGTCATATATGGTTAGGTGAGGACATCTGAAGCTAACGCAGTTTACAGTGCATAGCTTTGAAACCAGTGGTAGATTGTCTAAATATAGTCTGGTTTATTTTCCCTATCTGTTACTGGCTTCAGTGAAGTCATTATGGTATGGAAAAGTTTATGGTAAAACTTTTAATAATAGGGTTCCTCATCCTGATCTTGGAGTGTCTGCCTTCCCTAGTATCTAATGCCAGCACAACCAGATAAACCCTGGTGATCACTGAGCATTTGTGCCAGTGTAGTTACAAGCTACAGACCAGTGGGGTGGTGGCCTGATCACTTCTGCCAGTGTTAACACACACACACACACACACACACACACACACACACACACACACGCACACACACACACACACACACACACGCTCACACGCACACACACACACACACACACACACACACACACACACACACAGTGATGCCCTGCCGAAGGGTTGAGAGTGAGTCATGTTTTTGTTGTTTTTGTGAGTGAGTATGGAATATGTATTCTGTAGGTGAAGTATAGAATGTTTCTTTGAGGTATGGAATATTTGTATTCTGTAGGTGAAGTATAGAATGTTTAAGGTATGGAATATTTGTATTCTGTATGTGAAGTATAGAATGTTTCTTTACAGTATGGAATGTTTATATACAGTTGGTTAAGTACAGAATGTTTCTTTATAGTATGAAATGTTTATATTTGGCAGATGAAACGTTTGTATTTCGTAAGTAAATTATAGAATATTTCTTTATAGTATGGAATGTTTGTATTCAGTTGATTAAATATAGAATGTTTATTCAAGCTGAGTTGACCAGAAGCAAGCAACAGACAGCATCTCAAATCCAGGTTGTTGTCATAAAATGTATATAAAATGCTCACAGAATATTTTGTGTGCTAAATGGATGCTAAAACAACATCAATTGGTTTAAGGTGTGTGTGTGTGTGTTACTGTACCTAACCATTCCTGACATGATTGTAAAGTGAAGATTTTTTTCTTTAGTTGTGTTTTTTAAAGCCTCTTCATCCAGCTTTGATGTTCTTGGTAATTTCGTATCAAAGCTGAGTCTGGAGCTTTACACAGTGACACTGCTGTATATAGGTCAGTGGAACAGAGGAGAAAGAGATAATGAAAGAGAGATAATGAGAGATAATGAGAGAGAGAGAGAGTGAGAGAACAGGGGGAGGAGGAGTGTTTATTAGCTTGCACAGCCACAATATTCTTTTTAAAAGTGAATGACCGCACCTTTGTGATATGAAACAAGCCCTTTATATTTATATATAATCAGTTAATCATTAATTAAACTTTTACATGACTGTGTCTAAGACTGCAGTAATGGCACATATAGGAAAAACATTTAACACTAACTATTTAAAAGTAGGAAAGTTGACAGATTTATGCTCAGCCTGAAATCTGCTGCAGTTCACAGTGAGTGAGATGCATCATTCATAGATGTTCAGGTGTGACTGAACTGACTGAACTGAATTTGTTGTTTTGGTATATCATGCCAACAGTATCTCAGAGTCATTGTTTGACTTAGAGAGTATCTCTTAGTCATTACTAAGGGATGTTTGGTTTAGAGAGTATTACTTACCACTCAGCTCAACCCCCTACCTGCCCTGCCTACCCCCCCCCCCCCCCCCACCTGCCCTGCCTACCCCGCCCACCAGTGCTCTCAAAGGGTTGTGGTTTGCCATCAGTAACCTGGGGGCTATTCTCCAAAGTGAGCTTACAAAACCCCCTTTTGTTTGAAATTAGCCAAACAGTTCACTTAGGGTCACTGCATTCCATTAACAAACCCAGGTGCAATCTGTTCTTGCTAATTTAAACCAGGCCATATTTTAAACAGCCTCCATACTTCATCTCAGATAAAGCAAAAATGTAAAAAAAAAAACCAATAAACTGCTGGAACCAATAAACTGCTGTGTCTGGGGATGTGATGGAGTATTTTACCCTTTGGTGATGGAGTATGTTACCCTGGTATTTGGTGGTGGAGTACGTTACCCCAGTATTTGGTGGTGGAGTATGTTACCCTGGCATTTGGTGATGGAGTATGTTACCCTGGTATTTGGTGGTGGAGTACGTTACCCCAGTATTTGGAGATGGAGTATGCTACCCTGGTATTTGGTGATGGAGTATGTTACCCTGGTATTTGGTGGTGGAGTATGCTACCCTGGTATTTGGTGATGGAGTATGTTACCCTGGTATTTGGTGATGGAGTACGTTACCCCAGTATTTGGTGGTGGAGTATGTTACCCTGGCATTTGGTGATGGAGTATGTTACCCTGGTATTTGGTGGTGGAGTACGTTACCCCAGTATTTGGAGATGGAGTATGCTACCCTGGTATTTGGTGATGGAGTATGTTACCCTGGTATTTGGTGATGGAGTATGCTACCCTGGTATTTGGTGATGGGGTATGCTACCCTGGTATTTGGTGATGGAGTATGTTACCCTGGTATTTGGTGATGGAGTATTCTACCCTGGTATTTGGTGATGGAGTATGTTACCCTGGTATTTGGTGGTGGAGTACGTTACCCCAGTATTTGGTGATGGAGTATGCTACCCTGGTATTTGGTGGTGGAGTACATTACCCCAGTATTTGGGGATGGAGTATGTTACCCTGGTATTTGGTGGTGGAGTACGTTACCCCAGTATTTGGTGATGGAGTATGCTACCCTGGTATTTGGTGGTGGAGTATGTTACCCTGGTATTTGGTGATGGAGTATGCTACCCTGGTATTTGGTGGTGGAGTACGTTACCCCAGTATTTGGAGATGGAGTATGCTACCCTGGTATTTGGTGATGGAGTATGTTACCCTGGTATTTGGTGGTGGAGTACGTTACCCCAGTATTTGGAGATGGAGTATGCTACCCTGGTATTTGGTGGTGGAGTATGTTACCCTGGTATTTGGTGATGGAGTATGTTACCCTGGTATTTGGTGGTGGAGTACGTTACCCCAGTATTTGGTGATGGAGTATGATACCCTGGTATTTGGTGATGAAGTATGCTACCCTGGTATTTGGTGGTGGAGTATGCTACCCTGGTATTTGGTGGTGGAGTATGCTACCCTGGTATTTGGTGGTGGGTTCACAGTGGTGAACCCTTACTGTCACATGGCTTGAACACATGTGAAAGCCAAAATCTCCACAGAAAACATCTGGATTGGTCACGACGGTCACACAAAGGACATTTTTGTTAAAAAGCTCGGTGTAGCAATGGCCAATACAACAATACCACAAAAACACAATACCAGAATAACACATGAGCACACACTCTACTGTAGCCTAACATTAAACCACACTTCACTACTGCATACTGCTAACACACATTTCACACGTCACATTGGCGTTCTGCTGCACTCTTGCCCTCAGCTAGCGCTGGATGGCTGTACTCACCACCTTGAGCTATTGATGTGCTGAAGCAGCACTGAAGGACATCCACAAGAATGCAGAGTCTGCTTCTATCTTCAGCTAACAGCTGTGTAGGACCAAGGAAGAGAAGCTATTAGCTTAGCCTAGCTCTCTCTCTCTGAAGAGAGGCTATTAGCTTAGCCTAGTTTTGTCTCTGAATAGAGGCTATTAGCTTAGCCTGCCTCTCTCTCTCTCTCTCTCTCTCTCTCTCTCTCTCTCTCTATTAGCTTCGCCTGGCTCTGTGTCTGAACAGATGCTGTTAGCTTAGCCTGGCTCTGTCTCTGAAGAGAGGCTATTAGCTTAGCCTAGCACTGTCTCTGAAGAGAGGCTATTAGCTTAGCCTGGCTTTGTCTCTCTGAAGAGAGACTATTAGCTTAGCCTAGTTTTGTCTCTGAATAGAGGCTATTAGCTTAGCCTGCCTCTCTCTCTCTCTGAAGAGAGGCTATTAGCTTCACCTGGCTCTGTGTCTGAACAGAGGCTGTTAGCTTAGCCTGGCTCTGTCTCTAAAGAGAGGCTATTAGCTTAGCCTAGCACTGTCTCTGAAGAGAGGCTATTAGCTTAGCCTGGCTTTGTCTCTGAAGAAAGGCTATTAATGTGCCATATTTAGTCAATTGTGATTTTTTCATCGCAATCAAAATTTGTCCTTCGCTTTTAACCCATCTGTGCAGTTAGAATACACACACACACACACACACACACACACACATGCCCAGAGTGGTGGGCAGCCCTAGCCCGGCACCCGGGGAGCAGTTGGGGGTAGGTGCCTTGCTCAAGGGCACATTAGTCATGGCCTCAGGTCTGGGCATTGAACGCACGACCCTCCTGTCACAAGACGAGTTCTCTACCACCAGGCCATTAGCTTAGCCCGCCACTACTGTACTTAAGTACTAAAATGCTGTGTCTGTACTTTACTGGAGTATAATTTTTTTTCCTCCTACTTTCACTTTTACTTCACTACATATTTTCCATCCATTTAATACTTTTACTCCGATACATTTTTTACGTGCTGTGTAGTTACTCGTTACAATTATAAACATGTTAGCTGGTGCTGTCACCGGGTCAAGCGATCAGGCTGTCTTATGAGAAAACTGCGCATGCTCCGGTCGCGTCTCGTTTACTCTGCTGCTGCCTTCACTGAACACTTGAGCTTCGTAATCTAGGTTCACTTGACACGTCGTGACTGCCGCAAGGGTCCGCGCGGCAAAAATGACGCAATCACGGTGGCTCCGCCCATGCGCAATGGCCATGCACGCATTCGCGTCGCGAGGTCGTGCGATTTTTGTGCGTGCGAAGTTACAAGGTGGAATTCATGCACTTGTACGGCACTTTGAAGGTCCATTTTCAGTATTTTCCAGCACCTTCCGCTTAATTTACATATTTATACAAATACACATATACTCGAAAATATTCCAAATAATTCACTTTTTATCTCATTAAAAGAGATCGTACCGTGTTTGGTAAAAGCAAAAGAGCAGCATAAGTGCTGCATAATAAGCTTGTTGGCATTTTAATGTACATATATTGGCACCTTCCACACCTTCAACATCGAGTGATCGTGGCGGTGAGGGTGAGGAAGGAGACCGCCCTGGCCCTACCTAGAGACTGTGTTTGCGTTTGCTGGAGTGAATGTAAATTCCTATAGGATGAAGTGCCATCTCTGCCTCCCTAAAGAGGGTAAAATATTGGCCTTCAAAAATTCACCTTCGAACTTGAAGAAACACATCAATGTAAGTTATAATTATAACGCATAGAAGACACACCAGCTTGAGCTGTCAGTAAGCGCTAGTTAGGTTTGATATCTTAGCTAACTAACCTAATTATGTCCATGACGTGCTGCGATATTCACTTAACATTAGCTGGCAATCATAGAGGCGATGTCACGCTGAGTTGTGTTTTTAGCAACAGTAAGCTGTGTCTCTTTTCATGCTGACTAATCATGTGCCCACTTTTATAGTGTAGTGTTTTTATAGGGTAAAGGCATTTATTGAGGGTAAACACAGGGCAGTAGGCTCACCCTTAGAACCCGACGGACGGATTTTACGTCCAAAATACACCTCGTTTTCTCAGCTAAATTAAGGCGAACTTGTACTTCTGTGGGAAACCTACGACGTAGCCGGACATAGGTTATCTGTTTTTTGTGTACAAAGTGTTAAGCCCAGTTTTTTAAAGTTGCTACTTGTTTGTACATACATAACACTTGTATTTGTGGTCTTTGACATCTTCGATTTGTAAGTGATACATAAAAACAATTGATAATCAAACGTTGATGGCTTTCTTTAATTCAAAACACAATACTTGTACTTTCTACTTTCAGTACTTGAGTAATGAATTTTAGAATAAACTACTTGCAATACATAAGTACAAAAATGCTGAATACTTCTGTTCTTCTACTTAAGTAAAGTTTTTAAAGAACACTTCAACTTCTACTCAAGTAAATTTTTTGATAAAGTACTTATTCTTTTTCTCAAGTATGGGTCTCTAATACTTTATACAACACTGATCACAAGCACAGTATTGGTGAAGTAAAAGTGGAAGTAGGTAGTAGGTAGATATTTGCACGAAATCTTCACATTTTTGTTAGGAAGTCTTCACTTCTCTCTCGTTACATTCATCCATCTCTGATTTGTTTTTGGAGAGGCAATTGAATGCTTTAAAAAATATATATTATATTATAATACAGGAAATTTATGGGGAAATAAATAAAATACAGTAGTTTCCCAGCCAAAACAGGAGACTTGACAGGTATGTTCGGAGATGTGAAACAGTGGAAACAGAACACAGATAAACACACACACACACACACAAACACACACACACACAATGAGACTATTTTCCCAAACCAGTCCACTGTCCACATGCCTCCGCCCAGGAGAGGGCAACACAATTCAGTGGAGGCTTTTCCATCTCAGAAAAGAACTAGAAGAATAATAGGAGTGTTCAAGTAGAGTAGAACCAGGTCCTGAGAGATGGCTCAGGTAGAAGCACTATGTGATGCTGAGTATGTGTGCTTGCATGCACAAGTGTGTGTGTGTGTGTGTGTGTGTGTGTGTGTGTGTGTGTGTGTGTTTGCACAAAGATAGCTGTTATCATAAAATCACCATCACAACTAATTTGTCTGAATTACTCCATGAGTTACATGATGCAAAACTGAATAGATTAATTACCTGAGCTTAATTGCGACTTTTCAATTTAATAAACTGCAGTTTAAATAGATTACCTGATTTAAATAGAGGTACCTGACTGTCTATACCAGGGGTCAGCAACCTTTGAGACATGCCAACATGTCTAGTCAACAGTGTTGGGAACGTTACTTTTAAAAAGTAATTAGTTATAGTTACTCACTACTTGTTCAAAAAAGTAACTGAGTTAGTAACTGAATTACTCTATAATAAAAGTAACTCGTTACCAGGGAAAGTAACTATTTGCATTACAG
Organism: Brachyhypopomus gauderio; assembly: GCF_052324685.1. NCBI lineage: Eukaryota > Metazoa > Chordata > Actinopteri > Gymnotiformes > Hypopomidae > Brachyhypopomus > Brachyhypopomus gauderio. Next base: position 696,542 of record NW_027506901.1, read on the forward strand.
TAAAAAAAAAAGTTATATGCCAATTAGGGATGCACCGAAAATTCGGCCACCGAAAATTTTCGGCCGAAATGGCTTAAATTTGCATTTTCGGTTTTCGGCCGAAATACTTTCATCACCGAAACAACACGGCCGAAACGATGTGTTGTGATGACGCAAGCAAAAATCGCCACCTGCACGTGCTTATTTGGATTTTAAAAAAGTTTCAAAAGCAAAAAAGTTTTAGTGATGCAGAAAGCAAAAAAGTTTCAGTGATGGCGCCAAGGCAAAGGACATTACACCAAAAATTATGGAATTGTTGCCTTAGACGATCAGCCGTTCTCTGTCGTAGAGGATGTGGCATTTCGTAGGCTAATAGAGCACATTGAGCCCCGTTATGTTTTGCCGAGCAGACGACATTTCTCAGAAGCGTGTTTACCTGAGCTGTTTAATGTTGTTGCAACTTAAACTTTTCATATTTATTGCACATCCACAGACCAGTGCAGGATAAAATCCTTTAAAATATCAAATCTTTGTAAAAAAAAAAAAAAAAGCAAAAAAAGTGCATTTACATCTATCAAATTAAATTAAATTAAATTCTCTCAACCTGAGACAACTGGTTTGTTCACAACAGAAGTAAACTTAACAATAAAACCTCTATTCTTAATTAAATAATTCAAATACCCAGTCTGGTAGACATTAAGGAACTTCAAGTATTTTTTTAAATAATGTTTATATCGCCACCTTGAAAATGCTAATTTTTCTTCGGCTTGCTCCTGACTCGCCATTTCTGCCTCTTCTCCGTTTGTGTCGTGTGTCACTGGTGTGCTTCGGCACGCGTGTAACAACACTGGCTCTGATTGGCTACCATAACGCTGCCTTAGCCAATCGCTTACTGACTTGTTAAGTTAAACAGGTGTTACACCGAGAACTGTGACCTATCGGGATCTGTTACTCCTCACTAGCCTGGGCAGCGGTCCGCTCGCATTACTGTTAGTATATCAATATATAGTAATGCACCGCTTTTAATGACCAGTAACGTCAACGGCGTTGTAACGACAGGAAAAGTAATTAATTATATTATCCCGTTACTGACAAAATGACGCCGTTACCTAACGCCGTAATTTTTAACGGCGTTATTCGCAACACTGCTAGTCAACACATCAAACACATCAACAAATAAAATTGGAGCGGGGGGGGGGGGGGGGGTTTGTGTGACGAGTGTAAGTTGTTAGCGGAGGGGGGGTGTAGTATCAGTATAGCCAAGTATAAACGCTTCCGCCGAGCAGAGCGTTGAGGAGCGATTTCGATTGGAGGATCGTGCTCTCTGTCTGAGATCATTTATTAGTAATTTTTTTTGCTGATGCTTGTCCAGCGTGTCGCGTGCCAGTGATTATGCCTCGGCGTGCCAACGGTGGCACGTGTGCCATAGGTTGCTGACCCCTGGTCTATACTATACTATACTCATACTAGCATTCTACCTTATGGTCTATAATAGATTCTGCATCTTAACTGCACACATTTCCACTGGGAGTTCTGGGGAGGTCCTGGTCCCAGTTGTCAACAGGACACACAAGCAGTGTGGCAGCCCGTGTGTGGCACTCCAGGAGTGAGAAGAAATCAGGGCCAGTCCTGCATTTGGCTGTTAGAGCCAACAGTGTGTGTGTGTGTGTGTGTGTGTGTGTGTGTGTGTGTGTGTGTGTGTGTGTGGGTGTGTGTGTGTGTGTGTGTGTGTGTGTGTGTGTGTGTTCTGTGTAACTGCTGCATGTGTGACCCAATGTCTCTCTCTCTCTAAACAAATAAGTTTATTATTGGACACGAGCCACCTGCATTGCTGCATTTTGTCCTTGAGTGTGAACTCATACAATACAGATTATACACAAACAGAAAACACACTGATCCCTCTGAACTTTCTAAACCCTCGGTGAAGAACACAGACTGAGGTCACTGTGTGTCCTGCTTTTGTTTTCTGAATGATGTTATAAATCTTCAGTTTCCAGGGAGCCCAGTAAGGAGTGTGTTTTCAACCAAGGGCCAGCAGGGGGAGCTCAACTCTGATCTGCTTAAAAGCCTCCAAGGAATTACATGGCAAAAACACATCAAACTGAACTCCAGCTATTACTATGAGGATGGACAGGACAGCAATTCAGCAGCAGCTCCCAGAGGAAGGCCACACCTTCACCTTCACATCCCAGAGGAAGGCCACACCTTCACCTTCACATCTCAGCTGTGCCGTGTGCCGTCTCTGAGAATCTAAATGTTCTCTTTGGTCATAGCACCTGGAATCACAGGTGACCTCATCCCAGACCTGCTCTCTTTCTCCAGGCAGGAAACTCTCTCTGTGACTCCACCCCTATGCAAAGTGTTTCCCAGCCACTGCTTCCATGATCGGAGACGTTTGCAACATAATTAATGATAAACGCTTAATAGTAATACTCTCACTCTCAACTCTCAACTCTCACTCTGCATGACACACTCACTCTGCAGTGCTCTTGGTTCATGAGTAAGAGACTGCCAGCCTCTCCCAGTTTGGCAATACATTGATATTGTCCCTGTGAACTGAGAGAGAGACAGAGAGAATGAGAGAGAAACAGAGTGTGTGTAGCAGTATATGCTTCCCTTTTTTAAGGATAATTATCTGACGAGGATCTGGTTCAGCAAAATTAATTGCCTAATCATCTCTGATTAGATCAGGTGAAAGGCTCTGGAGTTAAAGTATGAGAGCAAGTGCGTGTGAGTGTGAGAGAGAGAGACAAAGACAGTGTGTGTGTGTGTGTGTGTGTGTATGTGTGTGTGTGTGTGTGTGTGTGTGTGTGTGTGTGTGTGTGTGTGTGTGTGTGTGTGTGTGAGTGTGTTGGGATGGCCGTGTGTGATTAATTTCTCCATTATTCATCTGTACCCATAACAAACTCTCTCTAAGTCTCTAAGTGTATGTTATATAGGTCACTCCCAAACACAGGATAATACTGGAGCTATCATACACACACACACACACACACACACACACACACACACACACACACACACACACAGACACACACACACACACCCTATCACATATACACACTCGCTCTCTCTCTGGCTACCTATTGCTTACTGTCCTTGTTGCCATGGTGATGCTGAAACGCATTATTGTTGTTTCTGTAGACACACATACACTCTCACACACATACACACACACACACACACAAATTAAATCAGTTTGGCTGACAGACACACAACCCAGATAGACAAACTATAAGCCAACAGACATTAAATAGGAGTCGGACATGTGTGTGTGTGTGTGTGTGTGTGTGTGTGTGTGTGTGTGTGTGTGTGTGTGTGTGTGTATGTGTGTGTGTGAGGGTGTGTGTATGAGTGTGTGTTTGTGTGTGCGTGTGTGTGTGAGTGTGAGAGTGTGTGTGTACCTCTCATACATTTTAAGTAATTTTAAGTTCAACCTTGTTACGCCTCTGATGCAACAATCTAATCTTTCTTCCCTCTCTCTCTCTCCCTCCCCCCCTCCCTCTCTCCCCCTCCCTCTCTCTCACTCTCTCTCTCCCTCTCTCCCCCCTCCCTCTCTCACTCTCTCTCTCTCTCACACTCTCTCTCCCACTCACTATTCCCACTTTTGGAATAGTAAGACATAAAAGGAGATTGATTGATTGATTGATCTTTTCCCTGAGGAACAACTAAAGAGAGAAAGAAAGCAAATAGGAATGAGATGGAGAGTAAGGGGTCAGAGAGAGAGAGAGAGAGAGACACACACACATACACACACACTCTCTCTCACACACACATATATATATGTTCATAATATTCTGTTTCTCTGGAGACCTTGTGTATGTCATGTGTATGTCATGTGTATGTCTTGTCTAAGTCTTGTGTAAGTCTTGTGTAAGTCTTGTCTAAGTCTTGTCTAAGTCTTGTGTATGTCTTGTCTAAGTCTTGTCTAAGTCTTGTGTATGTCTTGTCTAAGTCTTGTCTAAGTCTTGTCTAAGTCTTGTCTAAGTCTTGTGTATGCCTATACTGGGTGGTGATGGAGTGGTAGAGGTTTTTCTGCTCTGTTTCAACAGTAAGGTTGATGATGGAGATATCTACTGTTCTCCTGAACCAAAACGACACCCATGTCTGTTGCGTCCCGTCTGTGTCCCGTCTGCGTCCCGTCTGCGTCACGTCCTCTATTGGCCCTGAGAGCCGCCTACAGCCGCCGCTCTAGTGGCCCTGGGAGTCGCATTCATAAAGACGTTTGTTTCTTTTATCACTACTACAAAAACGATTCAGCTGGACCTGAATGTAGGTCAGAGTGGGAGGAGTTTAGAAGTGTGCTGTGCAAAAGACACAGCCCTGGGCTCCGCCCTTTAGAACAAAGACCAATAGCAGCTCTGATGTAGATCAGGGTGGGTGGGGATTAGAAGTGTGCTGTGCAGAAGACACAGTCCTGGGCTCCACCCTTTAGAACAGAGACCAATAGCAGCTCTGATGTAGATCAGGGTGGGTGGGGATTAGAAGTGTGCTGTGCAGAAGACACAGTCCTGGGCTCCACCCTTTAGAACAGAGACCAATAGCAGCTCTGATGTAGATCAGGGTGGGTGGGGATTAGAAGTGTGCTGTGCAGAAGACACAGTCCTGGGCTCCGCCCTTTAGAACAGAGACCAATAGCAGCTCTGAAAGGCTAAAGGCAAGAGAACAGTGCAAACTGAAGTGAACTGAGCAATTCAGCATTAAGCAGACAAACTCAGGCTAAGAGCTGCACACAGGTTGTTGCATTAGAGTGGAAGAGTTGGCTATTTATACAAATATAATATGCAAGAATACATCATACAAGAAACAGATGAGTACTGAGAACTGAAAGCACATGCTTCACCTTGATAAGAGAGATAGAGAAAGAAGTGAGGAGAGTGAGATAAAGAGAGATGGAGGGAGAGAGGGAGAGATTAACAGAGAGAGAGAGAGAGATGACAGGTCCTTATACGATACATTTCATCCTAAATAAAATACAAATGCTAAATAAATTTATGCAATCAAGATATCTGAGGATATATGAGGAAATATGAGGGTATATGAGAGTATATAAGTGAATATGAGGGTATATGAGGGAATATGAGGGTATGTGATGGAATATGAGGGTATGTGAGGATATATGAGGGAATATCAGGATATATGAGGACATATGAGGGTATATGAGGGAATATGGGAGTATATGAGGGTATATATATACTCTACTATGGCTGTGGTAGATTACTGAATGACAATAAAACAGAGTGAAGTGTAACATTACATTAAAAAGATTCTTAGACCACTGCAACTGAACAGATCACACTTATTTGAAAATGCCTGTTTACTTCAAACTAGATCTGTGCCCTGTTCCCAAAGTCCTCAAATTGTAATGATCCTCTTAATAGAGGGGGTGCATAGTATAACCAAGGTGTTTGAACAAGCGTTCAGGCGTTGATTATGCTCTGTTTGTAAACTCTTCTCACTGAAAACAGCCTGAAAATGAAAGCTGTTGTAAAGGTTAAGAAAAATACTAATATTATAAATACTAATATTAGAAAATAATTAATATTGGCTAATATTAAATACTAATAATACTATACTGAAATTTGCACATAACTTTTCAAAGCCCCTCACTACAACTGGTACAAAACAGAGGAATGTGTGATTTGAATGGAAATCCTCCTTCTGTCATTACAAAATTATGAGCAAGAAACCGAACTCCTCCCCAAACAACCTCGGGTCGCCATGACAACAGAGGCACACGCAACTGAAGAAACGTGATGAAACACCCACCATGGGGAGGATGGAGGGATGAAACACCCACCATGGGGAGGATGGGGTGGGATGTAAACCCCACATATCACTTGAACTCACTGCAACATTTTTTCTTTCTGTCTGTTTTTCTCTCTCTCACTCTCTCTTTCTCTCTCTCTCTCTCTCTCTCTCTCTCTCTCTCATTAACTGTACCCACACCCCTCTGAGACAGAACTGAATTGAGGAGGTCTTGAATGGTAACCATACTTCCTTTGTGTTCTTAAAGAAACAGTGCTCCTCTTCACCTTTGCTGATCCTATGATTTTCTCTGGCCAATTTCTGCCTGCCTGGTCACTTCTCTCAGCCTGCCTGTGTGCTAGGGCTAAGCTCGCAGGCTATGACCCAGTAACCTAGATTCACCCATGCAGGGGCTTTGTAACACCACTGTTACCTAACTCACATCTTATAGAACATTAGTCAGATCCTCCATTTTTAGTGCGTTAATTTAAAGTCATGTCTGATCGTCTCTGGTAGATGTATCGCAGGTGTAGGCCATGTTTGGATCTGGGCTATAGAACGCTGATCTGGACAGAGACGCACAAAGTCAACAAAGCAGAGTGGAGAGACCATCAGCACTTTAGCCCTATAGCACTTTATGTCGGTGTTTATGGAGATGTTATATATGCATGCATCTCAGATTAGATCAATCATTAGATACTGTTTATTATGAAGCACTAAGATTTATTTTGATTTGTAAACCTTTTATCCATCAAGCCCTTACCCACCATTGTATTTTGTATGCAGGTATTGGATGGTCAGCCTTACCCACTCGTCCACTGAAGCACTGGTATATTTTTATTCATAAGGCTCTTTGGTTTGCTTCATCCTATTTACAGGTCTACATCCTCCTAAATGATGTCTCTCTGGAAGAGCTCGAGAGCTGGTCCCTTTGGAAGTGCTCGAGAGCTGGTCTCTCTGGAAGAGCTCGAGAGCTGGTCCCTTTGGAAGAGCTCGAGAGCTGGTCTCTCTGGAAGAGCTCGAGAGCTGGTCTCTCTGGAAGAGCTCGAGAGCTGGTCTCTCTGGAAGAGCTTGAGAGCTGGTCCCTTTGGAAGAGCTCGAGAGCTGGTCTCTCTGGAAGAGCTTGAGAGCTGGTCCCTTTGGAAGAGCTCAAGAGCTGGTCTCTCTGGAAGAGCTTGAGAGCTGGTCCCTTTGGAAGAGCTCGAGAGCTGGTCTCTCCGTAAGAGTTGTGTATTTTATAATCATGTAATATATTATATATTTACAGTAATGTAAGTCTAAAGATTGTGTATTTTCTAATTATGTATTATATATTGTTATTATATGCCGTATTCTCCTCCTGCAGTTGTGCGTATCTGAATCTTTATGGTGATAGAAGAAGTGCACTTCAGCGTTTGTCCAGCAGATGGTGCTGCATTTCTGACACAGTAGCAGCATTCAAAACTAAACTACAGTACTATACACTATACAATATGATATACTACTATGATATATACTGTACACTACACAATACACAATATATGATACATTACACACTACAATATGCACCATATATGATACACTACTATACACTATAATCTATACATGATACACTACAATCTACAATATATACTATGCACTACACAATTGATGATATGCTACACTATACAATACACTGAACTGTAAACAGTGCCCTAAACACTACAAACATAACTGGATTAATATGTTGAACAAAATGTGCATATCCTAAATCCATAGCAAAGGGTAGAGCTACAATAAAACGGACACCGTGACTATGTTAGTGAAGCAGATGTTGAACACTAAAACTTTTTTCACTTTTAAAAATGTATTTATTTATTTTTATTATTCCTTTACTGACAGTTTTTATGTATTAAATGCACAGTTTAAATACTCAAACTGGTTTGTTACCCATCTCTCAATAACCCTAGGGATCTGAACTAGGGGGGTAACCCTGGGGAGTTTTGGCTGTGAGGTCCTGGGCAGATGTTAAAGGTTAAAGGTCAGCACTTCTAACAGGGTCAGCTCAGGTATGTTCTCCTCAGTAAAGCCTCGAATCAAATCAATTATTGTCCTTCCAATGTTTCCAGGATTTGATGGGAGTTCCAGTCAACACAACGACACCTAGAGGAACTCCAGTTAACGCCTGTGTGGTCTGTACTGTCGTCTTACAACAGGACCCCCAGCAGACAGACATCAGGACGATCACAGCAGCAACCACAGTGCTGAAAACGAAGTACTGAGTGTAAAGGCTGTGAAGTGTAAAACCCCGCATCTTTTAACAGTTTGGGGGAAGATATACACACAAGCTAATTAAAACAATAAAGTGATTGTTGATAAAGTGATTGGTTGATGATGAAACATTTTGCCCCGTGTCTCGGAACACCGCGAGGCTGTAACTCCGTCCTTACGGACGCGCAGCGCTACTCACGCGCTTTAGCACCGACGGCGTAACATACCGGCGGCCACGAGCTCGTCACGGTACCGAGTTCACAAGGGGCGGGGTACATGACGGGGTGTGTACGCCAGACGTCCGTAGCGAGTGTGGAAACAATTCACGTGGTTTAAATCGCGGTCGACTTGTACACGTGTCCTCGAGAGAATTACTGATTACCCAAATGCACACGGGGCAATTACTGAACCAGCCCCAACAGTGACGGGGCAATTAATGAACCAGCCCCAACAGTGACGGGGCAATTACTGAACCAGCCCCAACAGTGACGGGGCAATTAATGAACCAGCCCCAACAGTGACGGGCATAAACAGAACGAGAAACGGAAAACATTAAAATGAAAACGGCTGACGTGTACCGGTGAGCAGGGATCGCGGAGGAGGAGGCGGACACACACACACACACACACACACACACACACACACACACACACACATACACACACACGAACTTTTTTTCTCAGAGATCGAGGGCATGACGTCACTGGAGCCACTCGTCAGTCATGTGTTGCATAACTGGCAAAATCTTTTCACTATTAGTTTTTTATTTATCAAACTTTAAACAGACTCCCGAGAGAAAGCGTCACTGTCTCAAACTCTTCACGCCCGCCACTGCCATGTTCTACTTTACAGTCTTTAGTGGAAACAATCAGAACAGGTGAGTGTTGAACTGATTTTGTCATGTGTGGAGGTTAAATGGCACACAGGGTCATTCAGTACAGTATTAATGTTGCCCCTCAGCGCATGTACTAATGTTGCCCCTCAGCGCGTGTACTAATGTTGCCCCTCAGCGCGTGTACTAATGTTGCCCCTCAGCGCGTGTACTAATGTTGCCCCTCAGCGCGTGTACTAATGTTGTAACTCAGCGCGTGTACTAATGTTGCCCCTCGGCGCGTGTATGTTGCCCCTCAGCGCGTGTACCAATGTTGCCCCTCAGCGCGTGTACTAATGTTGCCCCTCGGCGCGTGTACCAATGTTGCCCCCCAGCGCGTGTACCAATGTTGCCCCTCAGCGCGTGTACCAATGTTGCCCCTCAGCGCGTCTTACTAATGTTGCCCCTCAGCGCGTGTACCAATGTTGCCCCTCAGCGCGTGTACTAATGTTGCCCCTCGGCGCGTGTACCAATGTTGCCCCTCAGCGCGTGTACCAATGTTGTAACTCAGCGCGCGCCAGATTAAAATAACATTTTTACGTCTAAATCAAATCTGCACCAGTGTGTTAGATGTGGACATAAACGGTACATAAACTTACACTAAAGGCCCTCAACTCCATTCATTCGTTACTAGATCAAATTAAATACAGTGCGGTGCGTCCCAACTCACCAAGTTTTAGAGATTATATCAAAGTTTTAGAGATTATATCAAAGTTTTAAGAGATTATATCAAAGCACCTTGCGGCTTCTCCGCGGCATTACCGGTCCTGTGCACCCCAGACAGAGACACCTTAACGGCACGGTGAGACAGAGCAGCGCGTACTCACCCAGCGAGGCGGCGGTGTGCGGCAGCGGCGGTGTGCGGTGTCACCCCGGCACGAGCGTGTACACCTCCGTCCTGCGCGTTCTCCTCGTGGAGAGGTTACGTAACCGGCCCCGTTTCTGCGGCGCGTTTCTCGTTCACTGATGTTCATTTTCCGACGCGCACGCACCTCGGTCTTTACGTCATTGCCCGTCGCCTCACCAAATAAGGAGAAGAGGGGCGTGGCCGAGCGGAGAGGGTCGCGCTCGGATTGGCCAGAGTCGACAGGGAGGAGCGCGCGGCCGAGCGGTCTCCTGAACGCGGGCCAGTGGATGTCATCGGCGGAGAATGAAGGACGGCGTGTGTGTATGTGTGTGTGTGTGTGTGTGTGTGTGTGTGTGTGTGTGTGTGTCTCCTCATGGAAACACGCAGCACGGCCATCTGCCGTCAGGACGCAGCAAACGAAACCCAGAGACTCATTCAACCCCACCAGATGAAGTCAGAGCGCGAGGGGGGGTATTTTTAGAGGAGTTTCAGTGTGCCTGATCCACACATGACGGGGGGGTCCGTGGGCAGCGCTGTTATGTAAGGGGCAGTTTCATAAGACATGTGGTGCATCTCAGATCTGAATTAAACGACTTCACCAATCAACCAATATGTTACGTCACCGCGAGCCACACGTGATTTTCGATGTATTTAAGATTTTGTAAAGATATAGAAGAATAAACCTTTGTCAGCAACACATTGTTGACGTAGTAATTAATCAACAGGTCGAATTTGTTTTTCTATATATTTATAATTCGAAAAAACTCTTGAAACTATATCAATAAACGAGCGTAAACTGTTTTCCTCATACATGTGTAGATATATGTGTATACAGCACACAGGTGTGTACATGGCTGGTGTTTGGTGATCGCGCCGTTATCCGGTACAGCTCGCGCCATCTGATTACGGTTTGATTACGGAGCCGCGCGAAAATGATATCAGCATCAGCCGCGTTTATATCACAAACCAATTCCGTTTCATTTTAAAGACACCAAATTAAATCGTGGATAATATTTTTTGGAAGGAAAGGGGGATCAGACGCATATCCACGCGCTGTGCTGTTTGATTTTCCGTTTGGCTGCTCCGTCGTGCGTCTGAGCACCCAGCTGACCTAAACTGGCCAGGAGCGGAAATCCAGCCGCCTGTGAGACTCGTCGCCACTTGAGAAGATCTCATCATGTGGAAAACTTGAAGAACCCGGTCCAGCCTCAGGCAGCAGGGGGCGACGGGGTCTCCACATGTCAGACAGCTGAAACAAACTTCCGTCGTAAATGGCGTAAAACGG